>NC_041234.1:52123946-52137195 GCF_002837175.3 Physeter macrocephalus | reverse complement strand
CAGCATTTATTGTTTGTAGATTTTTTGATGATGGCCATTCTGACCAGTGTGTGGTGGTACCTCATTGTAGTTTTGATTTGCATTTCTCTAATGATTAGCGATGTTGAGCATCCTTTAATGTGTTTGTTGGCAATCTGTATATCTTCATTGGTGAAATGTCTATTTAGGTCTTCTGCCCATTTGTGGATTGGGTTTGTTTGTTTTTTTGATATTGAGCTGCATGGGCTGCTTGTATGTTTTGGAGATTAATCCTTTGTCAGTTGCTTCATTTGCAAATATTTTCTCCCATTCTGAGGGATGTCTTTTTATCTTATTTATGGTTTTCTTTGCTGTGCAAAAGAATTTAATTTTCATTAGGTCCCATTTGTTTATTTTTCTTTTTATTTCCCTTTCTTTAGGAGGTGGTCAAAAAGGATCTTGCTGTGATTTATGTCATAGAGTCTTCTTCCTATGTTCTCCTCTAAGAGTTTTTGGCCTTACAGTTAGGTCTTTAATCCATTCTGAGTTTATTTTTGTGTATGGTTTTAGGGAGTGTTCTAATTTCATTCCTTTACATGTAGCTGTGCAGTTTTCCCAGCACCACTTATTGAAGAGGCTGCCTTTTCTCCACTGTATATTCTTGCCTGCTTTATCAAAAATAAGGGGACCATATGTGCGTGGGTTTTTCTCTGGGATTTCTATTCTGTTCCTTTGATCTATATTTCTGTCTTTGTGCCAGTACCATACTGCCTTGATTACTGTAGCTTTGTAGTTTAGTTTGAAGTCTGGCAGCCTGATTCCTCCAGCTCCATTTTTCTTTCTCAAGATTGCTTTGGCTATTTGGGGTCTTTTGTGTTTCCAAACAAATTGTGAAATTTTTGTTGTAGTTCTGTGATAAATGCCAGAGGTAGTTTGATAGGGAATGCATTGAATCTGTAGATTGCTTTGTGTAGTATAGTCATTTTCACAATGTTGATTCTTCCAGTCAAGAACATGGTATATCTCTCCATCTGTTTTTATCATTTTAATTTCTTTCATCAGTGTCTTATAGTTTTCTGCATACAGGTCTTTTGTCTCCTTTGGTAGGTTTATTGCTAGGTATTTTATTCTTTTTGTTGCAATGGTAAATGGCAGTGTTTCCTTAATTTCTCTTTCAGATTTTTCATCATTAGTGTATAGGAATGCAAGAGATTTCTGTGCATTAATTTTGTATCCTGCTACTTTACCAAATTCATTGATTAGCTCCAGTAGTTTTCTGGTACCATCTTTAGGATTCTCTATGTATAGTATCATGTCATCTGCAAACAGTGACAGCTTTACTTCTTTTCTGATTTGGGTTCCTTTTTCATCTCTGATTGCTGTGGCTAAAACGTCTAAAACTATGTTGAATAATAGTGGTGAGAGTGGGCAACCTTGTCTTGTTCCTGATCTTAGTGGAAATGGTTTCTGTTTTGCACCATTGAGAACGATGTTGGCTGTCAGTTTGTCACATATGGCCTTTATTATGTTGAGGCAAGTTCCCTCTATGTCTACATTCTGGAGATTTTTTGTAATAAATAGGATTTGAATTTTGTTGAAAGCTTTTTCTGCATCTATTGAGATGATCATATTGTTTTTATCCTTCAGTGTATTAATATGATGTATCACATTGATTGATTTGTGTATATTGAAGAATCCTTGCATTCGTGGGATAAACCCCACTTGATCATGGTGTATGATCCTTTTAACGTGCTGCTGGATTCTGTTTGCTAGTATTTTTTTGAGGATTTTTATCTATGTTCATCCATTATTTTGGCCTTTAGTTTCCTGTTTTTGTGACCTGTCTGTCTGGTTTTGGTATCAGGGTTTGGTGGCCTCATAGAATGAATTTGGGAGTGTTCCTCCCTCTGCCATATTTTGGAAGTTTGAGAAGGATAGGTGTTAGCTCTTCTCTAAATGTTTGATAGAATTCGCCTGTGAAGCCATCTGGTTCTGAGCTTTTGTTTGTTGGAAGATTTTTAATCACAGTCTCAATTTCAGTGTTTGTGAATTGTCTGTTTATATTTTCTATTTCTTCCTGTTCAGTCTTGGAAGGTTGTGCTCTTCTAAGAATTTCTCCATTTCTTCCAGGTTGTCCATTTTTTTTGCATACAGTTGCTTGTGGTAATCTATCATTATCCTTTGTATTTCTGCAGTGTCAGTTGTTACCTCTACTTTTTCATTTCTAATTCTCTTGATTTGAGTCTTCTCCCTTTTTCTCTTGATGAGTCTGGCTAATGGTTTATCAGTTTTGTTTAACTTCTCAAAGAACTAGCTTTTAGTTTTATTGATCTTTGCTGTCATTTTCTTCATTTCTTTTTCATTTATTTCTGATATGACCTTTATGATTTCTTTCCTTCTGCTAACCTTGGGTTTTTTTGTTCTTCTTTCTCTAATTGCTTTAGGTGTAAGGTTAGATTGTTTATTTGAGATGTTTCTTGTTTCTTGAGGTAGGATTGTTTTGCTATAAACTTCCCTCTTAGAACTGCTTTTGCTGCATCCCATAGGTTTTGGGTCATCGTGTTTCATTTTCATTTGTTCCTAGGTATTTTTTTGATTTCCTCTTTGATTTCTTCAGTGATCTCTTGGTTATTTAATAATGTATTTTTTAGCCTCCATGTGTTTTATGTTGTTTATGTTTTTTTCCCTGTAATTTATTTTGAATCTTATAGTGTTGTGGTCAGAAAAGATGCTTCGTATGATTTCAATTTTCTTAAATTTACTGAGGCTTGATTTGGGACCCACAATGTGATCTATACTGGAGAATGTTCCATGTGCACTTGAGAAGAAAGTGTAACCTGCTGTTTACTGTGTCTTGGCATGTTTCTCCTTGGGTTTATCCTGCCTGGGACTCTCTGCACTTTCTGGACTTGGGTGGCTATTTTACAGATTAGAGTTTTCAACTCTAATCTCTTCAAATATTTTCTCGGGTCCTTTCTCTCTCTTCTCCTTCTGTGACCCCTATAATGTGAATGTTGGTGCATTTAATGTTGTCTCAGTGGTTTCTTAGGCTGTTTTCATTTATTTTCATTCTTTTTTCCTTACTCTGTCCCATAACAGTGAATTTCACCATTCTGTCTTCCAGATCACTTATCCGTTCTTCTGCCTCGTTTATTGTGCTATTGATTCCTTCTAGTGTATTTTTCATTTCAGTTATGGTATTGTTCATCTCTGTTTGTTTGTTCTTGAATTCTTCTAGGTGTTTGTTCTTTAATTCTTCTAGGCTTTGTTAAACATTTTTTTGCATCTTCTCAATCTTTCCTCCATTCTTTTTCTGGGGTCCTGGATCATCCCACTATCATTATTCTGAATTTTTTTTTGGAAGGTTGCCTATCTCCACCTCATTTAATTGTTTTTGTGTGGTTTTATCTTGTTCATTTATCTGGGACAGAGTTCTCTGCCTTTTTATTTTGTCTGTCTTTCTGTGAATGTGGTTTTCTTTCCACAGGCTTCAGGATTGTACTTGTTCTTGCTTCTGCTGTCTGCCCTCTGGTAGATGAAGTTATCTAAGAGGCTTGTGCAGGCTTCCTGATGAGAGGGACTGGTGGTGTGCAGAGCTGGGTGTTGCTCTGGTGGGCAGAGCTCAGTAAAACTCTAATCCACTTGTCTGCTGATGGGTGGGGCTGAGTTCCCTCCCTGTTGGTTGTTCCACCTGATGCGACCCAACACTGGAGGCTACAGGCTCTTTGGCAGGGCTAATGGTGGACTCTGTGAGGACTCATGCCAAAGAGTACTTCGCAGAACTTCTGCTACCAGTGCCCTTGTCCCCACAGCAAGCCACAGCCACCCCCTGCTGCTGCAGGAGACCCTCCAACCCTAGCAGGTAAATCTGGTTCAATCTCCTATGGGGTCACTGCTCCTTTTCCCTGGGTCCTGATGTGCACACTACCTTGTGTGTGCCCTCCAACCGTGGAGTCTCTGTTTCCCCCAGTCCTATCGAAGTCCATCTCACTGCAGTTTCTCGTTTGTCTTTGGATGTGGGATATCTTTCTTTGGTGAGTTCCAGTGTTTTCCTGTCAATGGTTGTTCAGCAGTTAGCTGTGATTCTGGTGCTCTCTCAAGAGGGAGTGAGCACACGTCCTACTCCACCATCTTGAACCAATCTCTCCTATTTCTTCTTATAAGAAATTTATATTATAAATATTATTTGACAGATTGTAAGACTACATTTAAGTATACCTAGGTATACTTGGACACATAACTCATACATCCATATGATTTTCTGAGCTATGGTACCAGACTGAATCTTCCAAGGTGGCTTCAAACTGAGGAGAACCCTCTTCCTCAATTCTTCCAGTTCCAGACAGGCAGCCACAGAGCAATACTAGAACCTTTTAAGACTGTATTTTTGGACTGGGGTTCCAGATGACCTGTTGGGCATGATTGCATTGACAAATATAAATATTTGTTGTGAACTATTTATATTGTGACACTGCCTTTTGCAGTCCCTTGACCCATGAGTTGATAATCAGGTTTTTAGGGAACAGTGTAGAAGAAAGCCCTTATTTTAAGTTGCTACAAAGCTCAAGTTTTGAGAAGAACAAACAAAGCAGCAGTGGTTCCTATTTTCATGCTACTGTTGTTTTTAAAGATATTGAAATTACTTATATATGTAATATACTCCAAGGCATTTTTTACACCTGATGTTTTGAAACTTAACAAGTAAATAAATGCCATTGAAATTCAGAATTTTCTAGTATCTAAAACAGAGGGATAAAGTGGTATTTCTTCACTGGCTCATTGTGATAATGGGGAACCACATCATTGTATGGAAATAATCCAGAAATCATTGAGAACGCATTGAATGGGGATATTGATACACCTTCTTTAGTCACTGTTGAGTATTGTAACATTTCTGACAGTCAAATATAAAAGCAAATTGTTGAGCTTCATGATTGACTTACATGTTTTTTAATTTTACATTGAATGACATTTTGTAAAAACCACAACCCCAAGCAACTATAAACTTCAGCAAGATCTTTTTGTGTCTGAACCTGAAAAGGTAGCCACATCTGCTCAATAAAGCAACATAGACCAAAGAAATAAATTTGCAACCCGTCTTATATGGAGAAAAATAAAATGCTGTATGTCTCTTGACTGTCTGCCAGAGTCATAAATGTTGGAAGCATTTGAAGCCTTCAGAAGTGGCAACCAGCATCAAATTGTTTTTTACTCCATGCTTCCTCACTCTAAGGCAGAATGAAACAATCAGCTACCATTTGCCATTAAGTATAAGGCTGCAATCATGCACATTTTTCTATATAATGTCTCTGTAATAATCATTGCCCTGTAATTCTGAGTGCATTAAGACAGACACAAAGTTGGGAAGATGTGACAGGCAAAATTCACTCTGCAGGCGTGAGAGTTTTCGTGGGTTTCTGCATGTAAGGCTGAAAGCAGAAATTGGACCTCTGAGATGTTTACCTTCATTGGTGCCTAGTTATGGGCAGAATGAAAAGCATATGCTCTCACAATCAGAATGTATGGACTGACCACATAAATCAATCAGTTAAGTAATTATTAAACTCCTTATATGTGTTTAGTCTTGTGCTAGGCTCTGTCTTTGGGAGATGCAGAAAAACAATACAATTCCTGCCATAAAATATTTACATTATTGGACATAATGGTCACAGGAATGAAATAAGAGCAACTAGCATAAGATAAAGGATTAAAACTGTGTAATACAGATTATATTGAGCAATACTAGTCCAAAGAACAGAGAGATCAATGGAGTCTTGAACTGGACTGGATAAGCTCTTAAGACCAGGATGAGAGTGGAGGAGAGAACATTCCAGGCAAGGAAAATAGAATGGATGGACATAAGAAGAAAAGAATAAATTAATGGGACTGACAGAATGCAAAAAGACTGAAAACTAAGTAGAGAGATCATGTAAGGCAGTGGTTCTCAAAGAGTGGTCCCCAAACCAGCAGCATCAGCATCGCCTGGGAACTTGTTAGAAATGCATATATTGAGCCCTACTCAGACTTACTTAATCAGAAACTCTAGGGGTGGAGCCCCCCCAAAATCTGCATATTAACAAGCCATCCCAGGGATTTTGACGCATGCTCAAGTTTGAGAACCATTGATGTAGAGGAATAGAGAATCACTGATGTTGAAAAATGGAGAGAAATAAGATTGTAAGGTAGAATATGTGCCTTGAAAGCCAGGCAGATGGTTGTTTCACTTGATGTAGTAGTAAATGAGTTATTGGGTGTTCTGAAAAAAGGAAGTAAGAATGATTATTGTGGCAGTGATGGACCAAAGAGGTGAAAGTCAGAGGAGGCTGTTGCAGTAATCCAAACATAAGATGATGAGGGTCTAGCCTTAGTTAGAGGCATCAGAAATGGAGAGAAATAACAGTAATAATGATAATAATAACCATTTACTAAGAACTTATATGCCAGGTATATGCTGAGCACTTTACATGTGTTAATTTATTTAAGCACCTTAAAAATCTTATGAGATTAGTACCATTCTTATTCCTACTTCAGAGATACAGAGGCTAGAAAACGGAGAGATTCTGGGTCTGAGGGTAAAAATGTAGTGATTAGGCTTTAAGATAAGTCTTGGTATTTGAGCCTGGGAACTTTTCTGATCTATTTTTTGTCCTAAACTCTTTACCACATCCTCCTCCTGTTTTCGTGTACATAACTCTTTTCACCGCCACCACCCCAATTTCTGAGCTCTGGGGAAATATAGATAGCTAATAAATGTAAGATTGTCAGCCTCTTTAGTAACCAGGGAAATGGAAATTTAAAACAAAAAATTTTGTAAAGCTTTTAAAAAGGGAGAAATATGGCTGAACACTTCCTAATTCAGTTCACTTTTATTTGATTCAAAATATTAATATAGCATGTAATTATCTCTCTGGATACATCTCAATATGTAAATGATTCAAAACTCATATATTTTTAACATTCTAACAAAAACACCAGGGTTTCAGAATATAAAAATAGCATAATGGGTAGGGGGTATGCAAAACCACCCTCAGGTTTAAGTGATTAGCTAGAAGGACTCAAGACTCAAAATATAATTGTATTCATGGCTGAGATTTATCACAGCAAAATCATAAAAACCAAAATCAGCAAAGGGGAAAAGTGCATGGGGCAAAATCCAGAGGAAACCAGGCACAGACTTCCAAGAGTTCTGTCTAAGTGGAGTCACACAAGAGGTGCTTGATTCCCCTAGCATTGAATGTGACAACACATGTGAGGTATCCACCATGGAAACTCATTAAAGATTCAGTGCCACAGTTTTCTATTGGGGCTGGTCATGTAGTCACCCACTGTCTAGCATGTACGAAGATTTCCCACCTCCAGAAGGAAAGCAGGATTCAGCCCATTGTACAGTTTAGGCACAATAAGCCACCCTTATCAGTTAGGGAGTAGTGGTCCCAGATCCAAGTTCCCAGACACAAGCTAAGGTCCAATCTTGCAACTAGGCTTTTCTAAAGGTAGCAGTCTCAGGCCTGCTATGTCAACTCTTTCCTCCACAGACGGTATACTGGAATCGCAAAAATAGCTTTTGGACAAAGTTATTTGTTTGCTTTTTCATTCGATAAAAGATTCCATGATTCAATTCTCTTTCCAAGGACCATTCTATATTTTTATAATACTATAGCTAACACTAATAAACAGGATTATGTCATTAGATTATTTCATTATCTGAAGCATAGAATGAAATGATTAAAAATCAAATTCAAGACTACTCAACAGGAAAATGCTTTCTCCATTTTCATGCTCTGATTGACCACAGTTTTGAGTCACCCAGCTGATAATACACATAATATTCGTGATACTCTTGCTTTCATTGTAAAGCATAATGTTAACTTTCCAGATTGGTGCATTTTCATGATCTTGTTATTTTATATGTAAATCTCTGGATTTCAATTCACATATATTTCAAGTACTTCTCTGCCATTGCACAAATCTCCTATGAGCACAGAGCTGATGAATTTTTACAGATATGATTATTCCACTTATGCTGCTAAGCCATTTCATGTATCTGTTAGCAAAACTGTCTAAAACATGAGCAGCTCAATAAGGGCATTGTTAGTAACCTCAGGAAATACAGAGAACTTAGAGATTTAAGAAAAGAATGGGAGAGATTTTCTTTATCCTCCAGAAATTCAGTTTATATTTCTCTTTATTCTAGGATTGAAATACTTAAACGTCAACCTTAGATAGTGACGAAAAGGTATTTTTCTTTGGCCTGTCTTAGATGGAGTTGTAGAAAATGCACAAAAAGAAATAATAAAAAACATTCTGTGAAAAATTTTAATCCTCTTACATTCAAAGCAAAAAAGAAACTTTACCAGAAAAATTGTCAGCTGTGTTAACAAATTGGAACTTGGGTTTTAAAAATTGTTTTCATTAAATATTGAATAGTTACATAAGGGGTTTTAAAATAAAATATATGTAAGAAAGAAAGAATCACATACCCCTCAAATACCCTCATTTTCTCTACCCACTTTAAAACTCAGGAGTCTCTGACAGATTTCATTCCCTTCTTCCCTCCTCAGAGGTAACCAATAGCCTGAATTTTGTGCTTATCATTTCCTTGCTCTCCTTTATGTTTTTCCCCACATATATAGTATATTTAAAGCATACATTGTTTGTTTTCGCATGTTTACAAACTTTATATAAATGGAATAATGGTGTAGATATTTTGGGAGAACTGCTTTTCTTGCTCAATATCATGCCCCTAAGATTTATTTATATTGTTTCTTGTAACTGTAGTTCATTCATTTTCACTGCTGAAAAATATTCCAATCTATGAATACATTTCTATAGTCAGTCCTTCAGTGAACAGTTGAGTTTTTTTTTTAAGTTTTAGCTTTTACAAATAGTGATGTTCCATTTCTTTTAGTACATATGTCCAAGAGTTTCTCTGGGGAATCGATTTCAAACTTTTCTGACTATGTGGTGGACAGACTCTAGGATAGCCCACCCATGGTCTCCACCTGCTGATTTTCAGACGTTTGTGTAGTCCCCTTCACTTGACTGTGGACGGGATCTGTGATTTGCTTTTAATCAATAGAGTACAGCAAAGGTCATGGGATGAACGTCATTACCTATGTAAAATTGTAGCACTTATCTTGCTGGAGTCTCTACTGCTTTGAGGAAGCAAGTGGCCATGTTGGTGACTCCCACACAGCAAGGAACTGAGGGTGGCCTTTATGGGGTAAGAATGATCTCTGGACTACAGTTAACAAGAAACAGAAGCCATCAGTCCTTCAGCTGTAAGAAAGTAATTCTGACAACAACCTGAGTGAACTTGAGAATGAATCCTACCCCAGTTCAGCCTCAGGTGAAACTGCAGCCCTAGCCAATGCTTTGAGTGCAGCCTTTTGAGACCCTAAGAATAGGACCTAACTGAGCTATACCTGGACTTCTGATCCACAGATACTATAAAATAATAAATGTGTGTTTTGTTTTAAGCCACTAAGTTTGTGGTACTTTTTAGATAGCAATAGAAAACTAATACAGACTGCAACCCACAACAGGAAATACATTTTACATTTTAACCAAGTACAAACACACACACACACACACACACACACACACACACACACACGCACGTGCCCAAGTATCCGATGTATCCAATCATCTTAGGTTATCTTATCCCTACCCCAAGCTTTTTAAAATTCTAATTGTCACATTTGTATACATTTTTCTGGTTCCTTTTCATTCAAGCTCTGATTTCTGTAGGGTGACCTTTGTCCCTTGGTGTCAAGAGTTTGAAAAACTACAGCCCAAATGGCAGTGCCTTTCCCTCTCAAACATCAGACCCACGCTGAGAATCTTTTTCTCCAAAGTCCTTTTCTAAACACGACCTGAGCTACTGGCATGAAAGAAACATTCCAAATTGGCTTCAGGACAAATGATGAATGAGGGGTCCTTTTAGTTTCTTCTCACCTCCTCTTTCTACCCACCCTCCCCACCCCTGATCCAGGGACTAGTTAGTTAGTGCTAACTAACCAGGTGATTTTTCTAGGTCCAAATGCAGGAAGGGAGGGTCTTGCTGAAAGACCTTCTCTGGAGAAGAGACCCCACCCACCCCCACCCCTGATCCAGGGACTCTGGACAGACGTACTGGATGCTAAGTAACCAAGTATAGGGTTGCTTTGTCTCTTTTTTTTCCTTGCAATCTCTAAGCTCATTCCCAGGAATCTCCAAAATCTCTGGGGTCTCCAGTCACTGTCTACTCTGTCTGTTTTTTGGAAATCCTCTACACCAGCCTCCTCCACCTCTTTAGCCCAGGGTTCCAGCAAACATCCCACAGATGGCTGGCCCACCCGCCATGTCTGGAGTTGCCATAAACTTGGTTGACAACCTTGCCCAGGAGATGCCCATCTGTGAGAAAGATGCTTGGGAAGTTCACAAGGCAGACTGTGATTGCTGAGAGGTGCTGGGGCTGAGTTTCCTAATGGATCTATGCCCAGGAGTGGACTTCCCAGGAGGTGAAAGTCTCTCTTGATATATCCACTCTTTGTAAATGGTGTCAAAACATGCCTCCCTTCTCCCTCACCACCCCTCCTGCAGTCTCTGTTTGTCTCCCAAGCTCTTCTTCCTCCCTTATCTCCCTTCACCACCTCTTTCCTCTCTTGGCAGTGGCAGGATGGAGACCAGTCCTGTATCTCCAGGTTAAGACAAATGCCTGGGCCCTGGAGAGGGGTTGTGGTTCAGCACCATGGACAGTGACCACGGGCCCTCTCCCTCCCTGAGTCCTGTTGGCTGAGCTTTGGCTACTGGATGGGCAGTTGTTGGAGCCTGTCGCCCGGGTAACCTTGTGCATCTGGAAACCTCATACATCTGTGTCTGGAGGTTTGGTCCTGCTTGATCATAGTTTGTATTCTCTTCATTCCCTGAGTTTGGGGCTCAATCCATTCTCTCTGGCCATTTGGGGATTTAATCCTTTCAGGAACTGCTTCAGTTGATTTTTCTTTCTTATTATTTTTTAAAATTTTAATTTATTTATTTATCTTTGCTGTGTTGGGTCTTTGTTTCTGTGCGAGGGTTTTCTCTAGTTGTGGCAAACGGGGGCCACACTTCATCGCGGTGCGCGGGCCTCTCACTATCGTGGCCTCTCTCGTTGCGGAGCACAGGCCCTAGACGTGCAGGCTCAGTAGTTGTGGCTAACCCATGTCCCCTGCATTAGCAGGCACATTCTCAACCACTGTGCCACCAGGGAAGCCTCTTTCTTATTTTTCAAAGATCCAGTTCAGGGGCTTCCCTGGTGTTGCAGTGGTTAAGAATCTGCCTGCCAATGCAGGGGACACGGATTCGAGCCCTGGTCTGGGAAAAGCCCACATGCCACAGAGCAACTAAGCCCATGCACCACAACTAATGAGCCTGCGCTCTAGAACCCATAAGCCACAAGTACTGACCCCACATGCCACAACTACTGAAGCCCGTCTGTTGCGGAGCATAGGCTACAGATGCGCAGCCTCAGTAGTTTTGGCTCACGGGCCCAGTTGCTCCACGGCATGTGGGATCCTCCCAGACCAGGGCTCGAACCCATGTCCCCTGCATTAGCAGGCACATTCTCAACCACTGTGCCACCAGGGAAGCCTCTTTCTTATTTTTCAAAGATCCAGTTCAGGGGCTTCCCTGGTGTTGCAGTGGTTAAGAATCTGCCTGCCAATGCAGGGGACACGGATTCGAGCCCTGGTCTGGGAAAAGCCCACATGCCACAGAGCAACTAAGCCCATGCACCACAACTAATGAGCCTGCGCTCTAGAACCCATAAGCCACAAGTACTGACCCCACATGCCACAACTACTGAAGCCCGTGTGCCTAGAACCTGTGCTCTGCAACAAGAGAAGCCACCACAATGAGAAGCCCATGCACTGCAACGAAGTGTAGCCCCTGCTCGAGACAGCTAGAGAAAGCCCATGGGCAGCAAAGAAGACCCAATGTAGCCAAAAAAATAAATAAATAAATAAATTTATAAAATATATAAATGAAGATCCAGTTCACATTTTATTTCACTTTTGATGTAGTGGATTTCCAGGTCAATAGGTCCCCATTTAAAAGAAGACCCTGACTTCTTTTCTTGGCTACTGTCTTTCTTTGTCTTTCTCAAGGTGGCAAGGCCCCTTGGTACCAACTTAGGCAGAAGGAAGTGACCTGCTCTATTCAGTCAGTACATTGATACTCACCATGCAAAACTCTCAGTTTTGAATTAGTCATGTTTCAGCCCAGGTATACCCAACAGGAAAGAAAAGAACATGAAAACACACACACACACACACACACACACACATTACATAACTGAATCAAAAGTTTTAGTAAACCATACTAATAGTTTCTACCTATAATGCACTCTTTTTTCTATATTATTCACATTCTTTTTTTAACATCTTTAATGGAGTGTAATTGCTTTCCAATGGTGTGTTACTTTCTGCTTTATAACAAAGTGAATCAGTTATAATTTGTATATTTTTTCATGATGGCCATTCTGACTGGTGTGAGATCATATCTCATTGTAGTTTTGACTTGCATTTCTCTAATGATTAATGATGTTGAGCATCCTTACATGTGTTTGTTGGCAATCTGTATATCTTCTTTGGAGAAATGTCTATTTAGGTCATCTGCACATTTTTGGATTGGGTTGTTTGTTCTTTTCCTACTGAGCTGTATGAGTTGTTTATAAATTTTGGAGATTAATCCTTTGTCAGTTGCTTCATTTGCAACTATTTTCTCCCATTCTGAGGATTATCTTTTGGTCTTGTTTATGGTATCCTTTGCTGTGCAAAGGTTTTAAGTTTCATTAGGTCCCATCTACTTTACGAGTGGTAGTGTATGTATGTCCATGCCACTCTCTCACTTTGTCACAGCTTACCCTTCCCCCTCCCCATATCCTCAAGTCCATTCTCTAGTAGCTCTGGGTCTTTATTCCTCTCTTGCCCCTAGGTTCTTCATAACCTTATTCTTTTTTTTCTTAGATTCCATATATATGTGTAAGCATACAGTATTTGTTTTTCCACTTCTGACTTATATCACTCTGTATGACAGATTCTAGGTCAATCCACCTCACTACAAATATCTCAAATTTGTTTCTTTTTATGGCTGAGTAATATTCCATTGTATATATGTGCCACATCTTCTTTATCCATTCATCTATTGATGGACACTTAGGTTGCTTCCATGTCCTGGCTATTGTAAATAGAGCTGCAATGAAGATTTTGGTACATGACTCTTTTTGAATTATGGTTTTCTCAGGGTATATGCCCAGTAGTGGGATTGC
>NC_041234.1:52123157-52123788 GCF_002837175.3 Physeter macrocephalus | reverse complement strand
TGTGTGTGGTGTTAGGGAGTGTTCTAATTTCATACTTTTACATGTACCTGTCCAGTTTTCCCAGCTCCATTTATGGAAGAGGCTCTGTTTTCTCCACTGTATATTCTTGCCCCCTTTATCAATGAAAAGGTGAACATATGTGCATTGGTTTATCCCTGGGCTTTCTATTCTTTTCCATTGATCCATATTTCTGGTTTTTTGCCAGTACCATACAGTCTTGATTAATGTAGCTTTGCAGAATAGTCTGAAGTAAGGAGCCTGATTCCTCCAGCTCCGTTTTTCTTTCTCAATATAGCTTTGGCTATTCGGGGTCTTTTGTGTTTCCATACAAATTGTGAAATTTTTTGTTCTAGTTCTGTGAAAAAAGCCAGTGGTAGTTTGACAGGAATTGCATTGAATCTGTTTTGGGTAGTAGAGACATTTTCACAATGTTGATTCTTCCAATCCAAGAACATGGTATATCTCTCCATCTATTTGTATCATCTTTAATTTCTTTCATTGGTGTCTTATAATTTTCTGCATACAGGTCTTTTGTCTCCTTAGGTAGGTTTTTTTCTAGATATTTTATTCTTTTTGTTGCAATGGTAAATGGGAGGGTTTTCTTAATTTCACTCTCAGATTTTTCATCATT
>NC_041234.1:52120485-52123117 GCF_002837175.3 Physeter macrocephalus | reverse complement strand
GCATCTATGTTCATCAGTGATATTGGCCTGTAGTTTTCTTTCTTTGTGACATCCTTGTCTGGTTTTGGTATCAGGGTGATGGTGGCCTCATAGAACGAGATTGGGACTGTTCCTCCCTCTGCTATCTTTTGGAAGAGTTTGAGAAGGACAGGTGTTAGCTCTTCTTTCTAGCTTTTGTTTGTTGGAAGATTTTAAATCACAGTTTCAATTTCAGTTCTTGTGATTGCTCTGTTCATATTTTCCATTTCTTCCTGGTTCAGTCTCGGGATGTTGGGCATTTCTAAGAATTTGTCCATTGCTTTCAGGTTTTCCATTTTATTGGCATAGAGTTGCTTGTAGTAATCTCTCATATTCTTTTGTATTTCTGCAGTGTCAGTTGTTACTTCTCCTTTTTCTTTTCTAATTCTATTGATTTGAGTCTTCTTCCTTTTTTTCTTGATGAGTCTGGCTAATGGTTTGTCAATTTTGTTTATGTTCTCCAAGAACCAGCTTTTAGTTTTATTGATCTTTGCTATCATTTTCTTCATGTCTTTTTCATTTATTTCTGATCTGATCTTTATGATTTCTTTCCTTCTGCTAAATTTGAGGTTTTCTTGTTCTTCTTTCTCTAATTGCTTTAGGTGTAAGATTGGGTTGTTTATTTGAGGTGTTTCCTGTATCTTAAGGTAGGATTGTGTTGCTATAAACTACCCTCTAGAAGTGCTTTTGCTACATCCCATAGGTTTGGGGTTGTCGTTTCTCCATTGTCATTTGGTTCTAGGTATTTTTTGATTTCCTCTTTGATTTCTTCAGTGATCACTTCGTTATTAAGTAGTGTATTGTTTAGCCTCCATGTGTTTGTAATTTTTACAGATCTTTTCCGGTAATTGATATCTAGTCTCATTGCGTTGTGGATGGAAAAGATACCTGATACAATTTCAATTTTCTTAAATTACCAAGGCTAGATCTGTGACCCAAGATATGATATATCCTGGACAATGTTCCATGAGCACGTGAGAAAAATGTGTATTCTGTTGTTTTTGAATGGAATATCCTATAAATATCAATTAAGTCCATCTTGTTTAATGTATCATTTAAAACTTGTGTTTCAAGAAGAGAGAAGATGGCGGAAGAGTAAGACGCGGAGATCACCTTCCTCCTCACAGATACATCAGAAATATATCTACACGTGGAATTGCTCCTATAGAACACCCACTGAACCCTGGCAGAAGACCTCAGACCTCCCAAAAGGCAAGAAACACCCCACGTACCTGGGTATGGCAAAAAAAAAAGAATAAACAGAGACAAAATAATAGGGACGGGACCTGCACCATGGGAGGGAGTTGTGAAGGAGGAAAGGTTCCCACACACTAGGAGTCCCTTCATGGGTGGAGTCTGCGGGTGGCGTAGGGGGGAAGCTTTGGAGCCTCAGAGGAGAGCACAGCAACAGGGTGCGGAGGGCAAAACAGAGAGATTCCCGCCCAGAGGATCGGTGCCGACCGGCACTCACCAGCCCGAGAGGCTTGTCTGCTGACCCACCTGGATGTGCGGGGGCTGGGAGCTGAGGCTCAGGCTTCGGCTTCGGTCGGATCCCAGGGAGAGGTCTGGGGTTGGCAGCGTGAAAACAGCCTGAAGGAGTTAGTGCACCACAGCTAGCCGGGAGTGAGTCTGGGAGAAGTCTGGAGCTTCCGAGGAGACAGGGACCTTTTCTTCCCTCTTTGCTTCCTGGTGCGCAAGGAGAGTGGTTTAAGTGCGCCGTGTAAAGGAGATACAGAAACGGGCGTGAGCCGCGGCTGACGGCACGGACAACACAGACAGGAGTGGGGTGCTAGGGCTGCTGCTGCCGGGAACAAGAGGCTTGTGTGCGAGCACAGCGCACTCTCCACACTTCCCCTCCTGGGAGGCAGTGCAGCCCGCCGCTGCCAGGGTCCCGGGATCCAGGGACAACTTCCCCGGGAGAACACGCGGTGTGCCTCGGGTTGGTGCAACTTCACGCCAGCCTCTGCCGCCGCAGGCTCACCCCACATCCGTGCCCCTCCCACCCAGGTCCTGAGCCAGAGCCCCTGAATCAGCTGCTCCTTTAACTCCGTCCTGTCTGAGCAAAGAGCAGACACCCTTGGACGACCTATGCACAGAGGCGGGGCCAAGTCCAAAGCTGAACCCCAGGAGCTGTGCGAACAAAGAGGAGAAGGGGAGGTCTCTCCCAGCAGCCTCAGAAGCAGCAGATTAAAGCTCCACAATCAACTTGAAGTGCCCTGCATCTGTGGAATACCTGAATAGACAGTGAATCATCCCAAGTTGAGGAGGTGGAGTTTGGGAGCAAGATATATTATTATTTTCCCCTTTTTCTCTTTTTGTGAGTATGTATGCATGTGGTGCTGCTGTGAGATTTTGTCTGTATACCTTTGCTTTCACCATTTGTCCTAGGGTTCTGACCGACCCGTTTTTTTTTTCTTTTTTTATAAAACTTTTCTTCTTAATAATTATTATTTATTTTAATAAATTTATTTTATCTTCTTCCTTTCTTTCCTCCTTTATTTCTTCTTTCCTTTCTTCCTTCCTTTCTTCCTTCCTTATTTCCTCCCTTCCTTCCTTCCTCCCTTCCTTCCTCCCTTCCTTCCTTCCTTTCTTCCTTCCTTCCTTTCTTCCTTCC
>NC_041234.1:52118900-52120176 GCF_002837175.3 Physeter macrocephalus | reverse complement strand
CTTTCTTCCTTCCTTCCTTCCTTTCTTTCTTCCTCCCTTCCTTGCTTCCTTCCTTCCTTCCTTGCTTCATTCCTTTCTTTCTTTCCTTTCTATTTTTTCTCCCTTTTATTTTGAGCCATGTGTATTAAAGGCTCTTGGCGCTCCAGCCAGGCGTCAGGGCTGTGTCTCTGAGGTGGGAGAACCAACTTCAGGATACTGGTCCACAACAGACCTCCCAGCTCCACGCAATATCAAATGGCGAAAATTTCCCAGAGATCTCCATCTCAAAACGAAGACCCAGCTTCACTCAAGGACCAGCAATGTACAGTGCTGGACACCCTATGCCCAACAAATAGCAAGACAGGATTACAGCCCCATCCATTACCAGAGAGGCTGCCTAAAATCATAATAAGTCTCCCGACATCCCAAAACACACCACCAGATGTGGACCTGCCCACCAGAAAGACAAGATCCAGCCTCATCCACCAGAACACAGGCACTAGTCCTCCCAACCAGGAAACATACTCAACCCACTGAACCAACCTTAGCCACTGGGGACAGTCACCAAAAACAATGGGAACTACAAACATGCAGCCTGCAAAAAGGAGACCCCAAACACAGTAAGATAAGCAAAATGAGAAGACAGAAAAACACACAGCAGATGAAGGAGCAAGATAAAATCACACCAGACCTAACAAATGAAGAGGAAATAGGCAGTCTACCTGAAAAAGAATTCAGAATAATGATAGTAAAGATGATTCAAAATCTTGGAAATAGAATAGACAAATTGCAAGAAACAGTTAACAAGGACCTAGAAGAAATAAAGAGGAAGCAAGCAACGATGAGCAACACAATAAATGAAATGAAAAATACTCTAGATGGGCTCAGTAGCAGAATAACTGAGGCAGAAGGACGGATAAGTGGCCTGGAAGATAAAATAGTGGAAATAACTACTGCAGAGCAGAATAAAGAAAAAAGAATGAAAAGAACTGAGGACAGTCTCAGAGACCTCTGGGACAACATTAAACGCACCAACATTCGAATTATAGGGGTCCCAGAAGAAGAAGAGAAAAAGAAAGGGACTGAGAAAATATTTGAAGAGATTATAGTTGAAAACTTCCCTAATATAGGAAAGAAAATAGTCAATCAAGTCCAGGAAGCACAGACAGTCCCATACAGGATAAATCCGAGGAGAAAGAGGCAAGACACATATTAATCAAACTATCAAAAATTAAATACAAAGAAAACATTTTAAAAGCAGCAAGGGAAAAACAACAAATAACACACAAGGGAATCC
>NC_041234.1:52117295-52118210 GCF_002837175.3 Physeter macrocephalus | reverse complement strand
GGGATGGAAAAAGATATTCCATGCAAATGGAAATCAGAAGAAAGCTGGAGTAGCAATTCTCATATCAGACCAAAATAGACTTTAAAATAAAAACTATTACAAAAGACAAAGAAGGACACTACATAATGATCAAGGGATTGATCCATGAAGAAGATATGACAATTGTAAATATTTAAGCTCCCAACATAGGAGCACCTCAATACATAAGGCAAATACTAACAGCCATAAAAGGGGAAATCGACAGTAACACAATCTGTGTAGGGGACTTTAACACCCCAGTTTCACCAATGGACAGATCATCCAAAATGAAAATAAATAAGGGAAAAAAAGGAAAAAATGATATTAAATGATACATGAAATTAGATGGAATTAATAGGTCATTATAGGACATTCCATCCAAAAACAACAGAATACACATTTTCTCAAGTGCTCTTGGAACATTTTCCAGGATAGATCATATCTTGAGTCACAAATCTAGCTTTGGTAAATTTAAGAAAATTGAAATCGTATCAAGTATCTTTCCCGACAACAACGCGATGAGACTAGATATCAATTACAGGAAAAGATCTGTAAAAAATACAAACACATGGAGGTTAAACAATACACTACTTAATAACAAAGTGATCACTGAAGAAATCAAAGAGGAAATCAAAAAACACTTACAAACAAATGACAATGGAGACACGATGACCCAAAACCTATGGGATGCAGCAAAAGCAGTTATAAGAGGGAAGTTTATAGCAATACAATCATACATTAAGAAACAGGAAACATCTCGAATAAACAACCTAATTTTGCACCTAAAGCAATTAGAGAAAGAACAACAAAAAACCCCCAAATTTAGCAGAAGGAAAGAAATCATAAAGATCAGATCAGAAAATAATGAAAAATAAATGAAGGAGACAATAGCAAGGA
>NC_041234.1:52115471-52116319 GCF_002837175.3 Physeter macrocephalus | reverse complement strand
GGAAAAGAAGAAGTAAAGCTGTCACTGTTTGCAGATGACATGATACTAAACATAGAGAATCCTCAGTATGCTACCAGAAAACTACTAGAGCTAATTAATGAATTTGGTAAAGTAGCAGGATACAAAATTAATGCACAGAAATCACTGGCATTCTTATACACTAGTGATGAAAAATCTGAGAGTGAAATTAAGAAAACACTCCCATATACCATTGCAACAAAAAGAATAAAATATCTAGAAAAAAACCTACCTAAGGAGACAAAAGACCTGTATGCAGAAAATTATAAGACACTGATGAAAGAAATTAAGATGATACAAATAGATGGAGAGATATACCATGTTCTTGGAGTAGAATAATCAACATTGTGAAAATGACTCTACTACCCAAAGCAATCTACAGATTAAATGCAATCCCTATCAAACTACCACTGGCATTTTTTACAGAACTAGAACAAAAAATTTCACAATTGGTATGGAAAAACAAAGGACACCGAATAGCAAAAGCAATCTTGAGAACGAAAAATGGAGCTGGAGGAATAATGCCTCCTGACTTCAGACTATACTACAAATCTACAGTAATCAAGACAGTATGGTACTGGCACAAAAACTGAAATATAGATCAATGGAACAGGGTAGAAATCCCAGAGGTTAACCCCTGCATATATGGTCACCTTATCTTTGATAAAGGAGACAAGAATATACAGTGGAGAAAACACAGCCACTACAATAAGTGGTGCTGGGAAAACCAGACAGGTACATATAAAAGTATGAAATTAGAACACTCCCTAACACCATACAGAAAAATAAACTCAAAATGGGTTAAAGACCTAAATGTAAGGCCAGACACT
>NC_041234.1:52110457-52115111 GCF_002837175.3 Physeter macrocephalus | reverse complement strand
TGGATAAAGAAGATGTGGCACATATATACAATGGAATATTACTCACCATAAAAAGAAATGAAACTGAGTTTTTTTGTAGTGAGGTGGGTGGACCTGGAGCCTGTCATACAGAGTGAAGTAACTCAGAAGGAGAAAAACAAATACCATATGCTAACACATATATATGGAATCTAAGAAAAAAAAGTCATGAAGAGACAAGGGGGGGGATGGGAATAAAACACATAAAATACAGACCTACTAGAGCATGGACTTTAGTATATGGGGAGGGGGAAGGGTAAGCTGTGACGAAGTGAGAGAGTGGCATGGACATATATACACTACCAAATGTAAAATAGATAGCTAGTGGGAAGCAGCTGCATAGCAGAGGGAGATCAGCTCGGTGCTTCGTGACCACTTAGAGGGGTGGGATAGGGAGGGTGGGAAGGAGGGAGACGCAAGAGAGAAGAGATATGGGAACATGTGTATATGTATAACTGATTCACATTGTTAAAAAGCAGAAACTAACACACCATTGTAAAACAGTTATACTGAGATACATCAGAAATACAGCTACACGAGGAACTTCTCCTATAGAACACCCAACGAACGCTGGCAGAAGACCTCAGACCTCACAAAAGGCAAGAAACTCCCCACGTACCTGGGTAGGGCAAAAGAAAAAAGAATAAACAGAGACAAAGAATAGAGACGGGACCTGCACCAGTGGGAGGGAGCCATGAAGGAGGAAAGGTTCCCACACACTAGAAGCCCCTTCGTGGGCGGAGACTGCGGGTGGCGGAGGGCGAAGCTCCGGAGCCTCGGAGGAGAGCGCAGCAGTGGCGTGCAGAGGGCAAAGCAGAGAGATTCCCGCACAGAGGATCAGTGCCAACGGGCACTCGCCAGCCCGAGAGGCTTCTCTGCTCACCCGCCGGGGTGGGCGGGGGCTGGGAGCTGAGCCTCGGGCTTCAGTCGGATCCCAGGGAGAGGACTGGGGTTGGCGGCGTGAACACAGCCTGAGGGGCTAGTGCGCCACGGCTAGTCGGGAGGGAGTCCAGTTGAACTCTGCAGCTGCCTAAGAGACAAGAGACCTTTTCTTCCCTCTTTGCTTCCTGGTGCGCGAGGAGAGGGGTTTAAGCACGGCACTTAAAGGAGCTCCAGAAACAGGCGCGGAGGTACCGAAGAGACAAGAGACTTTTCTTTTTTTTTTTTGCCTCTTTGTCTCCTGGTGCGAGAGGAGAGGGGATTAAGCGCACCGCGTAAAGGAGCTCCAGAAACGGGCGCGGAGCTGCAGAAGAGACAGGAGACTTTTTCTTGCCTCTTTGCTTCCTGGGGCGCGAGGAGAGGGGTCTAAGGGCACCACGTAAAGGAGCTCCAGAAACAGGCACGAGCCGCGGCTGTCGGCGCGGACAGCAGAGACGGGCGTGGGATGCTAGGGTTGCTGCTGCCGCCACCAAGAGGCCTGTGTGCGAGCACAGGTAACTCTCCACACAGCCCCTCCCGGTAGCTCGTGCAGCCTGCCACTGCCGGGGTCCCGGGATCCAGGGACAGCTTCCCCGGGAGAACGGGCAGCGCGCCTCGGGCTGGTGCAACGTCACGCCGGCCTCTGCCACGCAGGCTCGACCCGCATCCGTGCCCCTCCCTCCCCCCGGCCTGTGCCAGAGCCCCCGAATCACCTGCTCCTTTAACCCTGTCCTGTCTGAGTGAAGGGCAGACGCCCTTGGACGACCTACACGCAGAGGCGGGGCCAAGTCCAAAGCTGATCCCCAGGAGCTGTGCGAGCAAAGAGGAGAGGGGGAGGTCTCTCCCAGCAGCCTCAGAAGCAGCAGATTAAAGCTCCACAATCAACTTGAAGTGCCCTGCATCTGTGGAAAACCTGAATAGACTTATTTTAATAACTATACTTTATCCTACTTTATTTTGTCTTCTCCCTTTCTTTCTTCCATCCTTTCTTCCCTCCTTCCGTCCTTTCTTCCTTCCTTCCTCTCTTCCTTCGTCCCTTCCATCCTCCCTTCCTTCCTTCCTTTCTTCCTCCCTTCCTTCCTCCCTTTCTTCCTCCCTTCCTTCCTCTCTTCCTTCCTCCCTTTCTTCCTCTCCTCCTTCCTTTCTTGCTTCCTTGCTTCCTTTCTTCCTTCCTTCCTTTATCACTATTATTTTCCCCTTTTTTCTTTTTGTGAGTGTGTATGTGTGTGCTGCTGTGTGAGATTTTGTCTGTATAGCTTTGTTTCCACCATTTGTCCTAGGGTTAGTCCAACCCATTTTTTTGTTTTTTGGTTTGTTTTTTTTTTTCTTTTTAATAGAAATTTTTCTTCTTAATAATTATTTTTTATTTTAATAACCATATTTTATCCTACTTTATTTTGTCTTCTCCCTTTCTTTCTTCCTTTCTTCCCTCCTTCCCTCCTTTCTTCCTTCCTTCCTCCCTTCTTCCTCCCTTTCTTCCTTCCTTCCTCTCTTCCTTCCTCCCTTTCTTCCTCTCCTCCTTCCTTCCTTGCTTCCTTTCTTACTTTCTTCCTTCCTTCATTTCTTCCTTCCTTTCTTCCTTCCTTCCTTTCTTCCATCCTCCCTTCCTTTCTTTCTTCCTTCCTTCCTTCCTTTTCTTTACTTTCTATTTTTTCTCCCTTTTATTTTGAGCTGTGTGGATTAAAGGCTCTTGGCGCTCCAGCCAGGCATCAGGGCTGTGTCTCTGAGGTGGGAGACCCAACCTCAGGACCTGGTCCACAAGAGACCTCCCAGCTCCACGCAATATCAAACGGTGAAAATCTCCCAGAGATCTCCATCTCAACACCAAGACCCAGCTTCACTCAAGGACCAGCAACGAACATTGCTGGACACTCAATCCCCAACAAAGAGCAAGACAGGTCTACAGCCCCATCCATTACCAGAGAGACTGCCTAAAATCATAATAAGGCTACCAACATCCCAAAACACACCACCAGACGTGGACCTGCCCACCAGAAAGACAAGATCCAGCCTCAGCCACCAGAACAGAGGCACAAGTCCCCCCAACCAGGAAGCCTACTCAACCCACTGAACCAACCTTAGCCACTGGGGACAGCCACCAAAACCAACGGGAACTACGAACCTGCAGCCTGCAAAAAGGAGACCCCAAACACAGTAAGATAAGCAAAATGAGAAGACAGAAAAACACACAGCAGATGAAGGAGCAAGATAAAATCACACCAGACCTAACAAATGAAGAGGAAATAGGCAGTCTACCTGAAAAAGAAATCAGAATAATGATAGTAAAGATGATTCAAAATCTTGGAAATAGAATAGACAAATTGCAAGAAACAGTTAACAAGGACCTAGAAGAAATAAAGAGGAAGCAAGCAACGATGAGCAACACAATAAATGAAATGAAAAATACTCTAGATGGGCTCAGTAGCAGAATAACTGAGGCAGAAGGACAGATAAGTGACCTGGAAGATAAAATAGTGGAAATAACTACTGCAGAGCAGAAAAAAGAAAAAAGAATGAAAAGAACTGACGACAGTCTCAGAGACCTCTGGGACAACATTAAACGCACCAACATTCGAATTATAGGGGTCCCAGAAGAAGAAGAGAAAAAGAAAGGGACTGAGAAAATATTTGAAGAGATTATAGTTGAAAACTTCCCTAATATAGGAAAGAAAATAGTCAATCAAGTCCAGGAAGCACAGAGAGTCCCATACAGGATAAACCCAAGGAGAAACACGCCAAGACACATAATAATCAAACTGTCAAAAATTAAATACAAAGAAAACATATTAAAAGCAGCAAGGGAAAAACAACAAATAACACACAAAGGAATCCCCATAAGGTTAACATCGGATCTTTCAGCAGAAACTCTCCAAGCCAGAAGGGAGTGGCAGGACATATTTAAAGTGATGAAGGAAAAAAACCTACAACCAAGATTACTCTACCCAGCAAGGATCTCATTCAGATTTGATGGAGAAATTAAAACCTTTACAGACAAGCAAAAGCTGAGAGAGTTCAGCACCACCAAACCAGCTTTACAACAAATGCTAAAGGAACTTCTCTAGGCAAGAAACACAAGAGAAGGAAAAGACCTACAAGAACAACCCGAAACAATTCAGTAAATGGTAATAGAACCATACATATCGATAATTACCTTAAATGTAAATGGATTAAATGCTCCCACCAAAAGACACAGACTGGCTGAATGGAAACAAAAACAAGACCCATATATATGCTGTCTACAAGAGACCCACTTCAGACCTAGGGACACATACAGACTGAAAGTGAGGGGATGGAAAAAGATATTCCATGCAAATGGAAATCAGAAGAAAGCTGGAGTAGCAATTCTCATATCAGACAAAATAGACTTTAAAGTAAAAACTATAACAAGAGACAAAGAAGGACACTATATAATGATCAAGGGATCGATCCATGAAGAAGATATAACAATTGTAAATATTTATGCACCCAACATAGGAGCACCTCAATACATAAGGCAAATACTAACAGCCATAAAAGGGGAAATCGACAGTAACACAATCATAGTAGGGGACTTTAACACCCCACTTTCACCAATGGACAGATCATCCAAAATGAAAATAAATAAGGAAACACAAGCTTTAAATGATACATTACACAAGATGGACTTAATTGATATTTATAGGACATTCCATCCAAAAACAACAGAATACACATTCTTCTCAAGTGCTCATGGAACACT
>NC_041234.1:52106384-52109348 GCF_002837175.3 Physeter macrocephalus | reverse complement strand
CTACAGCCAGCATTGTTCTCAATGGTGAAAAACTGAAAGCATTTCCACTAAGATCAGGAACAAGACAAGGTTGCCCACTCTCACCACTCTTATTCAACATAGTTTTGGAAGTTCTAGCCACAGCAATCAGAGAAGAAAAAGAAATAAAAGGAATCCAAATAGGAAAAGAAGAAGTAAAGCTGTCACTGTTTGCAGATGACATGATACTATACATAGAGAATCCTAAGGAGGCTACCAGGAAACTACTAGAGCTAATCAATGAATTTGGTAAAGTAGCAGGATACAAAATTAATGCACAGAAATCTCTGGCATTCTTATACACTAATGATGAAAAATCTGAGAGTGAAATTAAGAAAACACTCCCATTTACCATTGCAACAAAAAGAATAAAATATCTAGGAATAAACCTACTTAAGGAGACAAAAGACCTGTATGCAGAAAATTATAAGACACTGATGAAAGAAATTAAAGATGATACACATCGATGGAGAGATATACCATGTTCTTGGATTGGAAGAATCAACATTGTGAAAATGACTCTACTACCCAAAGCAATCTACAGATTCAATGCAATCCCTATCAAACTACCACTGGCATTTTTTACAGAACTAGGAAAAAAAATTTCACAATTTGTATGGAAACACAAAAGACCCCGAATAGCCAAAGCAATCTTGAGAACGAAAAATGGAGCTGGAGGAATCAGGCTCCCTGACTTCAGATTATACTACAAGGCTACAGTAATCAAGACAGTATGGTACTGGCACAAAAACAGAAATACAGATCAATGGAACAGGATAGAAATCCCAGAGATAAACCCACACACATATGGTCACCTTATCTTTGATAAAGGAGGCAAGGATATACCGTGGAGAAAAGACAGTCTCTTCAATAAGTGGTTCTGGGAAAACTGGACAGCTACATGTAAAAGTAGGAAATTAGAACACTCCCTAACCCCACACACAAGAATAAACTCAAAATGGGTTAAAGACCTACATGTAAGGCCAGACACTATCAAACTCTTAGAGGAAAACATAGGCAGAACACTCTATGACATAAATCACAGCAAGATCCTTTTTGACCCATCTCCTAGAGAAATGGAAATAAAAACAAAAATAAACAAATGGGACCTAATGAAACTTAAAAGCTTTTGCACAGCAAAGGATACCATAAACAATACCAAAAGACAACCCTCAGAATGGGAGAAAATATTTGCAAATGAAGCAACTGACAAAGGATTAATATCCAAAATTTATAAGCAACTCTTGCAGCTCAATAACAAAAAAACAAACAACCCAATCCAAAAATGGGCAGAAGAACTAAATAGACATTTCTCCAAAGAAGATATACAGATTGCCAACAAACACATGAAAGAATGCTCAACATCATTAATCATTAGAGAAATGCAAATCAAAACGACAATGAGATATCATCTCACACCGGTCAGATTGGCCATCATCAAAAACACTAGAAACAATAAATGCTGGAGAGGGTGTGGAGAAAAGGGAACCCTCTTGCACTGCTGGTGGGAATGTAAATTGATACAGCCACTATGGAGAACAGTATGGAGGTTCCTTAAAAAACTACAAATAGAACTACCATACGACCCCGCTATCCCACTACTGGGCATATACCATGAGAAAACCATAATTTAAAAAGACTCATGTACCAAAATGTTCATTGCAGCTCTAGTTACGATAGCCAGGACATGGAAGCAACCTAAGTGTCCATCAACAGATGAATGGATAAAGAAGATGTGGCACATATATACAATGGAATATTACTCAGCCATAAAAAGAAATGAAACTGAGTTATTTGTAATGAGGTGGATAGACCTGGAGTCTGTCATACAGAGTGAAGTACGTCAGAAGGAGAAAAACAACTACCGTATGCTAACTCATATATATGGAATCTAAGAAAATAAAATGTCATGAAGAGATTAGTGGTAGGACGGGAATAAAACACAGACCTACTAGAGCATGGACTTGAGGACATGGGGAGGGGGAAGGGTAAGTTGTGACGAAGTGAGAGAGTGGCAGGGACATATATGCACTACCAAATGTAAATTAGATACCTCGTGGGAAGCTGCCGCATAGCACAGGGAGATCACCTCTGTGCTTTGTGACCACCGAGAGGGGTGGGATAGGGAGGGTGGGAAGGAGGGAGACGCAAGAGGGAAGAGATATGGGAACATATGTATATGTATAACTGATTCACTTTGTTGTAAAGGAGAAACTAACACACTATTGTAAAACAGTTATACTCCAATAAAGATGTTAAAAAAAAAGTTATACTCCAATAAAGATGTTAAAAATAAATAAATAAATAAATAAATAAAACTTGTGTTTCCTTATTTGTTTTCATTCTGGATGATCTGTCCATTGGTGAAAGTGGGGTGTTAAAGTCCCCTACCATGATTGTGTTACTGTCGATTTCCCCTCCTTTCACTTTCAGTCTGTATATTTCCGTAGGACTGAGGTCTATCTCTTGTAGACAGCATATATATGGGTCTTGTTTTTGTATCCATTCAGCCAGTCTGTGTCTTTTGGTGGGAGCATTTAATCCATTTACATTTAAGGAATTTATCGATATGTATGTTCCTATTTCCATTTACTTAATTGTTTTGGGTTTGTTCTTGTATGTCTTTTCCTTCTCTTGTGTTTCTTGCCTAGAGAAGTTCCTTTAGCATTTGTTGTAAAGCTGGTTTGGTGATGCTGAACTCTCCCATCTTTTGCTTATCTGTAAAGGTTTTAATTTCTCCATCAAATCTGAATGAGATCCCTGCTGGGTAGAGTAATGTTGGTTGTAGGTTTTTCTCCTTCATCACTTTAAATATGTCCTGCCACTCCCTTCTGGCTTGCAAAGTTTCTGCTGAAAGATCAGCTGTTAACCATATGGGGATTCCCTTGTATGTTATTTGTTTTTCCCTTGCTGCTTTTAATATTTTTTCTTTGTATTTAATTTTTG
>NC_041234.1:52097671-52099640 GCF_002837175.3 Physeter macrocephalus | reverse complement strand
AACCATAATTCAAAAAGACACATGCACCCCAATGTTCATTGCAGCTCTATTTACAATAGCCAGGACATGGAAGCAACCTAACTGTCCATCAACAGATGAATGGATAAAGAAGATGTGGCACATATATACAATGGAATATTACTCAGCCATAAAAAGAAATGAAACTGAGTTATTTGTAATGAGGTGGATAGATCTGGAGTCTGTCATACACAGTGAAGTAAGTCAGAAGGAGGAAAACAAATACCGTATGCTAACACATATATATGTAATCTAAGAAAAAAAATGTCATGAAGAGATTAGTGGTAGGATGGGAATAAAACACAGACCTACTAGAGCATGGACTTGAGGACGTGGGGAGGGGGAAGGGTAAGCTGTGACGAAGTGAGAGAGTGGCAGGGACATATATGCACTACCAAATGTAAATTAGATAGCTAGTGGGAAGCTGCCGCATAGCACAGGGAGATCACCTCTGTGCTTTGTGACCATGAGAGGGGTGGGATAGGGAGGGTGGGAGACGCAAGAGGGAAGAGATATGGGAACATATGTATATGTATAACTGATTCACTTTGTTGTAAAGGAGAAACTAACACACTATTGTAAAACAGTTATACTCCAATAAAGATGTTAAAAAAAAAGTTATACTCCAATAAAGATGTTAAAAATAGATAAATAAATAAATAAATAAAACTTGTGTTTCCTTATTTGTTTTCATTCTGGATGATCTGTCCATTGGTGAAAGTGGGGTGTTAAAGTCCCCTACCATGATTGTGTTACTGTCGATTTCCCCATTTATGGCTGTTAGTATTTGGCTTATGTATTGAGGTGCTCCTATGTTGGGGGCATAAATATTTACAATTGTTATATCTTTTTCATGGATCAATCCCTTGATCTTTATGTAGTGTCCTTCTTTGTCTCTTGTAATAGTTTTTAATTTAAAGTCTATTTTGTCTGATATGAGAATTGCTACTCCAGCTTTCTTCTGATTTCCATTTGCATGGGATATCTTTTTCCATCCTTTCACTTTCAGTCTGTATATTTCCGTAGGACTGAGGTCTATCTCTTGTAGACAGCATATATATGGGTCTTGTTTTTGTATCCATTCAGCCAGTCTGTGTCTTTTGGTGGGAGCATTTAATCCATTTACATTTAAGGAATTTATCGATATGTATGTTCCTATTTCCATTTACTTAATTGTTTTGGGTTTGTTCTTGTATGTCTTTTCCTTCTCTTGTGTTTCTTGCCTAGAGAAGTTCCTTTAGCATTTGTTGTAAAGCTGGTTTGGTGATGCTGAACTCTCCTATTTAATTTTTGATAGTTTGATTAATATGTGTCTTGGTGTGTTTCTCCTTG
Organism: Physeter macrocephalus; assembly: GCF_002837175.3. Taxonomy (NCBI): domain Eukaryota; kingdom Metazoa; phylum Chordata; class Mammalia; order Artiodactyla; family Physeteridae; genus Physeter; species Physeter macrocephalus. The sequence continues at coordinate 52,098,290 of NC_041234.1, read as the reverse complement.
GATTTATCCTGCATGGGGCTCTCTGTGCTTCGTGGACTTGATTAACTATTTCCTTTCCTATATTAGGGAAGTTTTCAACTATAATCTCTTCAAATATTTTCTCAGTCCCTTTCTTTTTCTCTTCTTCTTCTGGGACCCCTATAATTCAAATGTTGGTGCATTTAATGTTTTCCCCAAGGTCTCTGAGACTGTCCTCAGTTCTTTTCATTCTTTTTTCTTTATTCTGCTCTGGTGGTGTGTTTTGGGGTGTCTGTAGCCTTATTGTGATTTTAGGCAGCCTCTCTGCTAATGTATGGGGTTGTGTTCCTGTCTTGCCAGTTGTTTTGCATAGGGTGTCCAGCAATGTAGCTTGCTGGTCATTGAGTGAAGCTGGGTCTTGGTGTTGATATGGATATCTCTGGGATATTTTCGCCATTTGCTATTACGTGTACCTGGGAGGTCTCTTGTGGACCAGTGTCCTGAAGTTGGTTCTCCCACCTCAGAGACACAGCCCTGATGCCTGGTTGGAGCACCGAGAGCCTGTAATCCACATGGCTCAGAATAAATGGGAGAAACAGTAGAAAGAAAGAAAGAGAGAAAGAAAGAGAGAACGAAAGAGAGAAAGAAAGAGAGAAAGAAA
>NC_041234.1:52058931-52090162 GCF_002837175.3 Physeter macrocephalus | reverse complement strand
AATGAGATCCCTGCTGGGTAGAGTAATGTTGGTTGTAGGTTTTTCTCCTTCATCACTTTAAATATGTCCTGCCACTCCCTTCTGGCTTGCAAAGTTTCTGCTGAAAGATCAGCTGTTAACCTTATGGGGATTCCCTTGTGTGTTATTTGTTGTTTTTCCCGTGCTGCTTTTAATATGTTTTCTTTGTATTTAATTTTTGATAGTTTGATTAATATGTGTCTTGGTGTGTTTCTCCTTGGATTTATCCTGCATGGGGCTCTCTGTGCTTCGTGGACTTGATTAACTATTTCCTTTCCTATATTAGGGAAGTTTTCAACTATAATCTCTTCAAATATTTTCTCAGTCCCTTTCTTTTTCTCTTCTTCTTCTGGGACCCCTATAATTCAAATGTTGGTGCATTTAATGTTTTCCCCAAGGTCTCTGAGACTGTCCTCAGTTCTTTTCATTCTTTTTTCTTTATTCTGCTCTGCAGTAGTTATTACCACTATTTTATCCTCCGGGTCACTTATCCGTTCTTCTGCCTCAGTTATGCTGCTATTGATCCCATCTAGAATATTTTTAATTTCATTTATTGTGTTGTTCATCATTGCTTCCTTCCTCTTTAGTTCTTCTAGGTCCTTGTTAAATGTTTCTTGCATTTTGTCTATTCTATTTCCAAGATTTTGGATCATCTTTACTATCATTATTCTGAATTCTTTTTCAGGTAGACTGCCTATTTCCTCTTCATTTGTTATGTGTGGCGGGGTTTTACCTTGCTCCTTCATCTGCTGTGTGTTTTTCTGTCTTTTCATTTTTGCTTTTCTTACTGTGTTTGGGGTCTCCGTTTTGCAGGCTGCATGTTCGTAGTCCCCGTTGTTTTTGATGTCTCTCCCCGGTGGCTCAGGTTGGTTCAGTGGGTTGAGTAGGTTTCCTGGTTGAGAGGACTAGTGCCTGTGTTCTGGTGGATGAGGCTGGATCTTGTCTTTCTGGTGGTCAGGTCCACGTCTGGTGGTGTGTTTTGGGGTGTCTGTAGCCTTATTGTGATTTTAGGCAGCCTCTCTGCTAATGTATGGGGTTGTGTTCCTGTCTTGCCAGTTGTTTTGCATAGGGTGTCCAGCAATGTAGCTTGCTGGTCATTGAGTGAAGCTGGGTCTTGGTGTTGATATGGATATCTCTGGGATATTTTCGCCATTTGCTATTACGTGTACCTGGGAGGTCTCTTGTGGACCAGTGTCCTGAAGTTGGTTCTCCCACCTCAGAGACACAGCCCTGATGCCTGGTTGGAGCACCGAGAGCCTGTAATCCACATGGCTCAGAATAAATGGGAGAAACAGTAGAAAGAAAGAAAGAGAGAAAGAAAGAGAGAACGAAAGAGAGAAAGAAAGAGAGAAAGAAAGAGAGAAAGAAAGAGAGAAAGAAAAAGAAAGAGAGAAAGAAAGAGAGAAAGAAAGCGAGAAAGAAAGAAAGGGAAACAAAGAGAGAAAGAGAAAGAAACAGAGAAAGAGAGAAAGAAAGAGAAAGAAAGAAAGAGAAAGAAAGAGAAACAGAGAGAGAAAAAGAGAAAGAAAGAGAGAGAGAAAGGATAAGATAAAGTAGGTAAAATAAAGTTATTTAAATAAAATATAATTATTAAGAAGAACAGTTTTTAAATTAAAAAAATAAAAAATGGGATGGTCAGTACCCTAGGACAATTGGTAAAAGCAAAGCTATACACACAAAATCTCACACAGCAGCATACACATAAACACTCACAAAAAGAGAAAAAGGGTACAAAATAATATATCTTGCTCCCAAAGTCCACCTCTTCAACTTGGGATGGTTCGTTGTGTATTCAGGTATTCCACAGATGTAGGGTATATAAAGTTGATTTTGGAGCTTTAATCCACTGCTTCTGAAGCTGCTGGGAGAGATTTCCCTTTCTCTTCTCTGTTTGCACAGCTCCAGGTTTCAGCTTTGGATTTGGCCCCACCTCTGCGTGTAGGTCGCCTGAGGGTGTCTGCTCTTCGCTCAGACAGGACGGGGTTAAAGGAGCAGCTGATTCGGAGGCTCTGGATCACTCATGCCGGGGGGAGGGAAGGGTACGGATGCGGGTCGAGCCTGCGGCGGCAGAGGCCTGCATGTCGTTGCAGCAGCCTGAGGCACGCCATGCGTTCTCCTGGGGAAGTTGTCCCTGGATCACAGGACCCTGGCAGTGGCGGGCTACACAGTCTCCCAGGAGGGGAGGTGTGGAGAGTGACCTCTGCTCGCACACAGACTTCTTGGTGGCTGAAGCAGCAGCCTTAGCATATCATGCCCATCTCTGGTGTCTGCCCTGATAGCCAGGGCTCGCGCCCGTTTCTGGAGCTCCTTTAAGCAGCATGCTTAATCCCCTCTTCTCGGGCACCAGGAAACAAAGAGGCAAGAAAAAGTCTCTTGTCTCTTCGGCAGCTCCAGACTTCTCCCGGACTCCCTCCTGGCTAGCCGTGGTGCACTAACCCCTTCAGGCTGTGTTCACGCCACCAGACCTCTCCCTGCAATCCGAAAACCGAGCCTCAGCTCCCAGTCCCCGCCCATCCCGGCGGGTGAGCAGACAAGCCTCTCCGGCTGGTGAGTGCTGGTCAGCACTGATCCTCTGTGCAGGAATCTCTCCGCTTTGCCCTCCGCACCCCTGTTACTGCGCTCTCCTCCGTGGCTCCGAAGCCCTCCCCCTCTGCCACCTTCAGTCTCCTCCCACGAAGGGGTTTCTAGTGTTTGGAAACCTTTCGTCCTTCACAGCTCCCTCCCACTGGTGCAGGTCCTGGCCCTATTCTTTTGTCTCTGTTTATTGTTTTTTCTTTTGCCCTACCCAGGTACGTGGAGAGTTTCTGCCTTTTGGAAGGTCTGAGGTCTTCTGCCAGCGTTCAGTGGGTGTTCTATAGGAGCAGTTCCACGTGTAGATGTATTTCTGATGTATCTGTGGGGAGTTAGGTGATCTCTGGGTCTTACTCTTCCACCATCTTCTCTGTCCTCTCTGTCCTTTTCTTCCAGGTTGTCCATTTTATTGGCATAGTGTTGCTTGTAGTAATCTCTCATGATCCTTTGTATTTCTGCAGTGTCAGTTGTTACTTCTTTGTTGATTTGAGTCTTCTCCCTTTTTTTCTTGATGTGTCTGGCTAATGATTTATCAATTTTGTGTATCTTCTCAAAGAACCAGCTTTTAGTTTTATTGATCTTTGCTATCGTTTCCTTCATTTCTTTTTCGTTTAATTCTTATCTGGTCTTTATGATTTCATTCCGTCTGCTAACTTTAGGGTATTTTTGTTCTTCTTTCTCTAATTGCTTTAGGTGTAAGGTTAGGTTGTTTATTTGAGATGTTTCTTGCTTCTTAAGGTAGGATTGTATTGCTATAAACTTCCCTCTTTGAACTGCTTTTGCTGCATCCCAAATGTTTTTGGGTCATCGTGTTTTCATTGTCATTTGTTTCTCGGTAGTTTTTGAGTTCCTCTTTGATTTCTTCAGTGATCTCTTGGTTATTAAGTATTATATTGTTTAGCCTCCATGTGTTTGTATTTTTTACAGATTTTTTCCTGTTATTGATATCTAGTCTCATAGCATTGTGGTTGGAAAAGATACTTGATATGATTTCAATTTTCTTAAATTTATGAAGCCTTGATTTGTGACCCAAGATATGATCTATCCTGGAGAATGTTCCATGAGCACTTCCGAAGAAAGTGTATTCTGTTGTTTTTGGATGGAATGTCCTATAAATATCAATTACGTCCATCTTGTTTAAAGGATCATTTAAAGCTTTTGATTCCTTCTTTATTTTCATTTTGGATGATCTGTCCATTGGTGAAAGTGGGGTGTTAAAGTCCCCTATTATGATTGTGTTACTGTCGATTTCCTCTTTTATGGCTGTTAGTATTCACCTTATGTATTGAGGTGCTCCTATGTTGGGTGCATAAATATTTACAATTGTTATATCTTCTTCTTGGATCAATCCCTTGATCATTATGTAGTGTCCTTCTTTGTCTCTTGTAATAGTCTTTATTTTAAAGTCTATGTTGTGATATGAGAATTGCTACTCCAGCTTTCTTTTGATTTCCATTTGCAGTGAATATCTTTTTCCATCCCCTCCCTTTCAGTCTGTATGTGTCACTAGGTCTGAAGTGGGTCTCTTGTAGACAGCATATACATGGGTCTTGTTTTTGTATCCATGCAGCCACTGTATGTCTTTTGGTTGGAGCATTTAATCCATTTACATTTAAGGTAATTATCGATATGTATGTTCCTATTATCATTTTCTTATTTGTTCTAGGTTTGTTGTTGTAGGTCTTTTCCTTGTCTTGTGTTTCCTGCCTAGATAAGTTCCTTTAGCATTTCTTGTAAAGCTGGTTTGGTGGTGCTGAATTCTCTTAGCTTTTGCTTGTCTGTAAAAGTTTTAATTTCTCCATAGAATCTGAATGTGATCACTGCTGGGTAGAGTAATCTTGGTTGTAGGTGTTTCTCCTTCATCACTTTAAATATGTCCTGCCATTCCCTTCTGGCTTGCAGAATTTCTGCTAAAAGATCACCTGTTAACGTTATGGGGATTCCCTTGTGTGTTATTTGTTGTTTTTCCCTTGCTGCTTTTAATATTTGTTATTTGCATTTAATTTATGATAGTTTGATTAATATGTGTCTTGGCGTGTTTCTCCTTGGATTTATCCTGTATGCGACTCTCTGTCCTTCCTGGACTTGATTAACAATTTCTTTTCCCATATTAAGGAAGTTTAAACTATAATCTCTTCAAATATTTTCTAAGTCCCTTTCTTTTTCTCTTCTTCTTCTGGGACTCCTGTAATTCGAATGTTGGTGTGTTTAATGTTGTCCCAGAGTTCTCTGAGACTGTCCTCAATTCTTTTTATTCTTTTTTCTTTATTCTGCTCTGCAGTAGTTATTTCCACTATTTTATCTTCCAGGTCACTTATCCGTTCTTCTGCCTCAGTTATTCTGCTATTGATCCATTCTAGAGAATTTTTAATTTCATTTATTGTATTGTTCATCACCATTTGTTTGCTCTTTAGTTCTTCTATATCCTTGTTAAACCTTTCTTGTATTTTCTCTATTCTATTTCTAAGATTTTGGATCATCTTTACTATCATTATTCTGAATTCTTTTTCAGGTAGACTGCCTATTTCCTCTTCATTTGTTAGGTGTGGTGGGGTTTTGCCTTGCTACTTCATCTGCCGTGTGTTTTTCTGTCTTCTCATTTTGCTTCACTTACTGTGTTTGGGGTCTCCTTTTTGCAGGCTGCAGGTTCGTAGTTCCCATTGTTTTTGGTGTCTGTCCTCAGTGGCTAATGTTGGTTCAGTAAGTTGTGTAGGCTTCCTGGTGGAGGGGACTAGTGCCTGTGTTCTTGTGGATGAGGCTAGATCTTGTCTTTCTGGTGGGCAGGTCCACGTCTGGTGGTGTGTTTTGGGGTGTCTGTGGCCTTATTATGATTTTAGGCAGCCTCTCTGCTAATGGATGAGGTTGTGTTCCTGTCTTGCTAGTTGTTTGGCATAGGATGTCCAGCACTGTAGCTTGCTAGTCCTTGAGTGAAGCTGGGTCTTGGCGTTTAGATTGAGATATCTGGGAGATTTTTGCCATTTGATATTATGTGGATCTGGGAGGTCTCTTGTGGACCAGTGTCCTGAACTTAGCTCTCCCACCTCAGAGGCATATCCGTGACACCTGGATGGAGCACCAGAGCATTTCATCCACACGGCTCAGAATATAAGGGTGAAAAAATAGAAAGAAAGAAAGCAAGAAGATAAAATAAAGTAAAATAAAATAAAATAACCTTATTAAAATAAAAAATAATTATTAAGAAAAAATTTTTTTAAATAACAAGCAGCCAAAAATAAACGGTCAGACAGAACCCTAGGACAAATGGTAAAAGTAAAGCTAAAGACAAATCACACACAGAAGCATACACATACACACTCACAAAAAGAGAAAAACGGAAAAAAATTATGTATATCTTTTCTCCCAAAGTCCACATCCTCAATTTGGGATGATTCATTGTCTATTCAGGTATTCCATAAATGCAGGGTACATCAAGTTGATTGTGGAGATTTAATCCTCTGCTCCTGAGGCTGCTGGGGGAAATTTCCCTTTCTCTCCTTTGTTTGCACAGCTCCCGGGTTCACCTTTGGATTTGGCCCCGCCTCTGCATGTAGGTTTCCTGAGGGCGTCTGTTCTTCGCTCAGACAGGACGGGGTTAAAGGAGCAGCTGATTTGGGGGCTCTGGCTGACTCAGGCTGGGGGGAGGGAGGGGTATGGATACGGGGCAAGCCTGTGGTGGCAGAGACCAGCATGACGTTGCAACATTCTGAGGCACGCCGTGTGTTCTCCCGAGGAAGTTGCCCCTGGATCATGGGACCCTCGCAGTGGCAGGCTGCACAGGCTCCCGGAAGGAAGGGGAGGTGTGGATAGTGACCTATGCTTGCTCACAGGCTTGTTGTTGGTGGCAGCAGCAGCCTTAGCGTCTCATGCCTGTCTCTGGGGTCCGTGCTGATAGCCGCAGCTCACGCCCATCTCTGGAGCTCCTTTAAGCGGCACGCTTAATCCCGTCTCCTCGCACACCAGGAAGCAAAGAGAGAAAAAGTATCTCGCATCTTCGGCAGGTCCAGACTTTTTCCTGGACTCCCTCCTGGCTAGCTGTGGTCCACTAACCCCTTCAGGCTGTGTTCGTGCTGCCAGACCTCTCCCTTCGATCTGACTGAAGCCTGAGCCTCAGCTCCCAGCCCCCGCCTGCCCCGGCGGGTGAGCAGACAAGCCTCTCGGGCTGATGAGTGCTGGTCGGCACTGATCCTCTGTGCAGGAATCTCTCTGCTTTGCCCTCCGCACCCCTGCTGCTGTGGTCTCCTCCGTGGCTCCAAAGCTCCCCAACTCTGCCACCCGCAGTCTCCTCCCACGAAGGGATTTCTAGTGTGTGGAAACCTTTCCTCCTTCACAGCTCCCTCCCACTAGTGCGGGTCCCGTGCCTATTCTTTTGTCTCCGCTTATTCTTTTTCCTTTTGCCCTACCCAGGTACGTTGGGAGTTTCTTGCCTTTTGAGAGGTCTGAGGTCTTCTGCCAGCATTCAGTAGGTGTTCTGTATGTGCTGTTCTACATGTATTTCTGATGTATTTTTGGAGAGGAATATGATCTCCGTGTCTTACTCTTCCGCCATCTTGAAGCTCTTTTCCACATTCATTTTTAAATGCTGCTTGTGACCCATAAAATTAATTTTGTGAGTCACTAATGGTTTGTGATCCATGAGTTGAAAACATTCCTGTAGAATTTTACCATAAGATAAAATTGCTAGGTCATAGTATTTGTACATTTTCAACTGTATTGGGTAATGCCCATATGTTTTCTGAAATGACTGTGCCAATTTACACCCCCTTCAACAGTGTAAAAGTGTTCGTTCCTGTTAGTATACATCTTTATTCCCAACACTTAATATAAGATTTCCTCATCTTTGCCAATCTAGCAACTGTAACGTGGTATCTTATTGTATTTTAATTTGAATTTCTGTGATTATTAATGAGGCTGAGCATCTTTTCATATGCTTGTTAGTAATTCTTATTTCCTCTACTGTAAGAGACTATTCAGATTTTTAAAACCAATTTCTCTCATTGAGTTTTTAAAGTTCATTTATTTTGGGCACCTTCCTTGTCAGTTATATGTTTTGCATATATGTTTCCACAGTTCATGGCTTTTGCTTTTTTTTCTCGTTATGTTTTTTCCCCTTTTAAATGAAGATCGCTTCTTAATTTTAATGTTACCGCATTTTTAATTCTTTTCAATTATGTCTTGTACTTTTGGTATTTGTTTGGTGGATCCTTTTCTACCACAAGGTCAAAAAATTTTCTCCTTTATCATATTTTAAAACATTTATAATTCTGCCTTTCCCTAGTAGGTTTCTAAATCATTTAAATTTAATTTTGGTTTGTGGTATGAGACCGTTGGTCTAATTTCATTTTATTCCATCTGGATAACCAGTTATCCCAGAATTATATATTGAAAAGTCTATCTTTCACTGATCTACAATGGCAGTTCTATCATAAACTAAGTTTTCATATGTGTATAGGTCTGTTTATTGACCCACTATTTTGTTCCATGTGTAAATTTATGCCTATCCTGGGCCAATACTACAACATATGGATTAGTATAGCTTTATAATTCTTAATACCTGGTAGAGAAAGACTCTCCACCTTGTTCTTGAAAAGTGTCTTAGCTACTCTTGGTCTTTTGCATCCATGTTCATCAGAGATATTGGCCTGTAATTATTTTATTTTCATGGTGTCCTTTTTTGGCTTTGCTTTCAGAGTAATGTTGGCCTCATAAAATGCGTTTGGAAGTGTTTCCTCCTGTTCAGTTTTATGGAAGAGTTTGAGAAGGATTGTCATTGATCCTTCTTTAAATGTTGGTAATATTCACCAATGGAGCCATCTGGCCCTTGACTTTTGGTTGTTAGAAGGTTTTCAATTACTGATTTAATCTCATCCTAGTAATCATTCTGTTCAGATTCTCTATTTCTTCATTATTCAGTCTTTGTAGGGTGGGTTTACAGGAATTTATCCATTCCTTCTAGATTTAACAATTTGTTGGTGTCCAGCTGTTGATAGTGGTTTCTTATGATCCTTTGTAATCTGTAGTAACAGTTGTTATGTCTCCTCTGAGAGGGTGGCTCTGGTGCCTGAGACACAGACACATGCAGAACAGCAGTGAACCTGCTGTCTGGTGCATGGTCACACATGGAGAAGCCTTGGCTCTGGGGTCCAGCTTGTACATGGGGTTGGGTGGGGCTGGCAGCCCTGGTCTCGGGATAGTGTGACAACTCATTCTCAGGGGAATGCAGCAGTGTCTTCCTCTCCAGGGGGTCCATGGCATCACTGGTTGAGCTTTTACCTCAGTGGCAAAAGCTGCTGGTGTCCTCCACGGAGCCAGCTGCTGGGGTCTGCACTGACACACAATATGGGGTCCTCTACTATGAAAGCCACAGGCTACCCGTGGTTGTCATGGGACTGTTGAGGGCCTTAGTGGCAAAGGCTGCCAGGGTCTTCTGCAGAGAAGGCCACTGGGGACCACATTGGCACATGCTGTATGACTGATACTGATAGCCAAAGCCTTTTTTCTGTGTTCCTAGCCCTCTTCAGACATTTCGGCTAAGCTGATCTCCCCAACGATCTTTTCCATGCAGTTATTCTATTATTCCACTGTGTTATTGTAGGCTCTTATTTCCATAGCCTTATTGAGATATTAATTGACATGTAACATTGTGTTAGTTTAAGCTGTGAAATGTGATATGATACATGTATATATTACAAAGATATACATTTACCACAATAAGTTTAGTTAACGCATCCTTCACCTCACATAATTACCATGTTGTTGTTGTTGTTATAGTGAGAACATTAAAGCTCTATTCTCATAGCAACTTACAAGTGTGCAATACAGCATTGTTAACTATACTCACCAAGTTGTACACTGGATCCTTGGAACTTACTCATCTTATAATTGAAGGTTTGTACACTTTTACCAATATCTACCTATTTTTCCCACCCCTTAGCCCCTGGCAACCACCATTCTACTCTCTGTTTCCATGAGTTTGATGTTTTTAGATCCCACGTATAAGTGAGATCATACAGTATTTGTCTTTCTCTGTCTGACTTACTTCAGTTAATATTATGCACCCAAGGTCCATCCATGTTGTTGCAAATGACAGGATTTTTTTCTTTTTTAAGGCTGAATAATATTCCATAGTATATACATACCACTTTTTCTTTATCCATTCATCCATTGACAGAGACTTAGGTTGTTTCCATGTCTTGGCTATTGTGAATAATGCTACAATGAACATGGGAGTTCAGATACCTCTCTGAGACAGGAATTTCATCTCCTTCAGATACATACCCAGAAGTAGGATTGCTCGATCATATGGCAGCTGTACTGTTATTTTTTGGAGGAAGGTCCATTCTGTTTTCCATAGTGGCTTTACCAAATGTTGTCTACCTATTGATCTTTGTGGAGGAACAGAGGCAGGAATCTCCTACTCTGTCATCTTGGGGACATCACTATTCTTGCTATAGGTTCTTAAATTGGATTCTTGAGCCTTCTCAAGACTATTTTTGTTCATGGATAGCTGTCTTTGTTTTTGGAGGGGGACAAAGGCTGGTAGCTCCTACTCTGTCATCTTGCTGATGTTAATCCCCCTCATTATTGTTTGAAATATTCTTCTGTTCCTTTCTTTTTCTTCTCATTCTGGTATTCCCATTATGCATGTGTATAATCTTTTGTAGTTGTCCCACAGTTCTTGGATATTCTGTTCTGGTTTTTTTTTTTCAAGCTTTTTTTCTGTTTGCCTTTCAATTTTGGAGGTTTATACTGAGATATCCTCAACATTAGAGATTCTTTCCCCAGCCATGTCCAGTCTACTACTGAGTCAATTAAAGACATTCATTCCTGTTATGGTGTTTTGACCTATAGGATTTCTTTTCAGTTCTTTCTTAGAGTTTCCATCTCTCTGTTTACATTGCCCATCTGTTCTTGCATGCTGTCTCCTTTGTCCATTAGCACCCTTAACATATTAATCATAGTTGTTTTAAGTTCCCAGTCTGATAATTCCACCATCCCTGCCATACCTGATTCTGGTTCAGATGCTTGGTTTTTCTCTTCAAACTGTATTTTTACCTTTTAGAATGCCTGGTAATATTTTTTAATAGCTGGACATGACATATTGAATAAAAGGAACTGCTGTAAGTAGACCTTTAATAACATGGTAGTGATATGTGAGGGTGGGGGAAGCATTCTATAGTCCTATAATTAGGTGTCAGTCTTTTAGTGAGCCTGTACCTCTGGACTGTTAACTTCACACTTGCTTCTTGTACCCCTCCTTTAGGTGGGACAGTACATCTACAGTGGGCTGGAATTGTGTATTTCCCTTGCCCCATGCGGAAGTGTTTGGGTTACTTCCCTTCCTCTAGATCAGTTAGGCTCTTATAAATCCCAACAGGTTTGGATCTCGTTAAACAGTACAGACCTTATTAAGAAGAACAGAATGCTCTTGCATGTTTCAAAATGGTTCCTTTTCCTCTTCCCCTGCTGGAAGCAAAAAAGGGATTTCTTCCTATATTCACTATGAGAACCTAATAGAATTCCAGGAAGTAAAACTGACAGATATGTGAGGGGCCCCCAGTGACTGAGTCCCCCTGGAGTTTTTATCTCTCAAACTTGCCACACCATTCCTCCAGCAATTCTTCAAGTTAAGTTCAATTTTCCCTACTCTGGCACAGATTCTCACAGAGATTTCTGCCCATGCAGTTTTGCTCTGGTAAGTTGTGATTTGCTGTATTTATCTGTTAGTCTCTCCAATTTTGGAGGCTGTGGTATGCCCTCTGACCTCACTTCTCTCATAGATCTAAGAAGAGTTGTTGAATTTACAAATGGTATATCCAGTAATAGGTTCATATCCAAAACAAACAAAGAACTCATACAACTCAACATCAAAAAAACAAATAACCTGATTAAAAAATGGGCAGAGGACCTGAATAGGCATTTTTCTCAAGAAGACATAAAGATGACCAACAGGCACAAAAAGGATGCTCAACATCAGTAATCATCAGGGAAATGCAAATCAAAACTGCAATGAGATATCACCTCACACCTGTCAGATTTGCTATTACCAAAAAGACAACAAATAACAGGTGTTGGCAAGGATGTGGAAAAAGGGAAACCTCGTTCACTATTGGTGGGAAGGAAAGCTGGTGCACCAGCTCTGGAAAACATTATGGGGATTCCTCAAAAAATTAAAAATAGAACTGTCATATGACCCAGCAATTCCACTCTGGGGTATTTATCCAAAGAAAATGAAAACACTAATTAGAACATACATATGCATCCCTATGTTTATTGCAGCGTTATTTACAATAGCCAAGATATGGAAGTAACCTAAGTGCCCATCAATAGATGAATGGATAAAGAAGATGCATGTACACACACACACACACACACACACACACACACACAATGTTATATTATTCAGCCATTAAAAAAGAATAAAATCTTCCCATTTGTGACAACATGGATGGACCTAGAGGGTATTATGCTAAGTGAAATAAGTCAGACACAGAAAGAGAAATGCTGTATGATTTCACTTAGATGTAGATCTAAAAAACAAAACAAATGAACAAACATAACAAGACAGAAAGTTATAGATACAGAAAATAGACTGGTGATTGCCTGTGGAGAGGGGAGTGAAGGAAGAGAGAAATACATGAAGGGGATTAAGAGGTACAAACTTTCAGTTTCAAAATAAATGTCACTGGTATGAAATGTACAGTGTGGGGAAAATAGTCAAAAACTATGTAATATCTTTGTATGGTGACATAACTAGAATTATCGTGGTGATCATTTTGAAATATATAGAGATGCCAAATCACTATGTTGTGTAACAGGAACTAACATAGTGTTGTAGGTCAGTTGTACTTCAAAAACAAACTAACTCATAGAAAAAGAGATCAGCTTTGTGGTTACCAAAGGAGGGGGGTGGAGGGAGGGGGGATTGGCAGTCAAAAGGTACAAACTTCCAGTTATAAGATAAATAAGTACTACAGATGTGATATACAACATGATAAATACAATTAACACTGCTGTGTGTTATATATGAAAGTTGTTAAGGAAGGAAATCCTGAGTACTCATCATAAGGAAAAATTTTTAAATTTCTTTAACTTTGCATCTATATCAGATGATGGATATTTACTAAAGTTATTGTGATAATCATTTAATGATATATATAAGTCAAATCATTATGCTGTACACCTTATACAGTGCTTTATGTCAATTATATCTCAATAAAACTGGAAGGAAAAAAATGTCCTTCACTTGTATATCTCCCTCAGCAACAGCAATTTGGCATCCATCTATGAACAAAAGTACCTTTGTGGGAGCTGTGGGATCCAGCACCTGGTGCCTAAGGGCCCAAGAGGAATATTGCCCACCCATATGGCAGATAATAGCCATACAGTCCTTGGTCCCAGCTGTGGACCCTGAAATGCACCATGAACTAACTCCAGCCCCTCTAGGCCATTGTCTGGGAGTCCATGGAGCAAAAGCAATCAAAGAAAAAATAGATGAAATGAACTTTATCAAAATTAAAAAGTTTTGTGCTTTAAATGACACTATAAAGCATGTGAAAAGACAGCCCACAGAATGGGATAAAAATCTTTGCAAATCATATATTTGAGAAGGGTCTACTATACAGAATATATAAAGAACTACAACTCAACAACAAAAAGACAAACAACGAATAAAAATGGCCAAAGAATTTCAACAGATGTTTCTTCAAAGAAGACATACAAATGGACAATTAAGCACATGAATAGATGCTCAACGTTAGTATGAGGAAAATGCAAATCAAAACCACAGTGAGATGTCAATTCACACACACTAGGATGGCTATAAAGAAAAATAATAGACAATAACATATATTGTTTAGGATGTGGAGAAATTGGGACCCTCCTCCATTATGGATGAGATATAAAGTTGTTCAGCCACTGTGGAAAACAGTGTCTCAAAAAGTTAGCCATATTCTCACAGAATTAGAACAAATAATTTTAAAATTTGTATGGAAACACAAAAGACCCCAAATAGTCAAAATAATCTCAAGAAGAACAGAGTTGGAGGAATCATGCTCCCTGACTTCAGACTATACTACAAAGCTACAGTAATCAAAACAGTATGGTACTTGCACAAAAATAGAAATATAGACCAATGGAACAGGATAGAAAGCCCAGAAATAAACACACGCACTTACGATCAATTAATCTACGACAAAGAAGGCAATAATATACAATGGAGAAAAGACAGTCTCTTCAATAAGTGGTACTGGGGAAATTGGAGAGCTACATTTGAAAGAATGAAATTAGAAATTCTCTAATACAATATACAAAAATAAACTCAAAATGAATTAAAGACCTGAACATAAGACTGGATACTATAAGACTCCTAGAGGCAAACATAGGCAGGACACTCTTTGACATAAATTGAAGCAATATATTTTTGGATCCATCTCCTAAAGTAAAGGGAATAAAAGCAAAAATAAACAAATGGGGCTGGAGATTCAAGATGGCGGAGGAGTAGGTGGACATGAAGTTCATCTCTCTCCATGGATGCATCAGGAATACATCTATAAATGCAACAATTCTCACAGAACACTGGCTGAAAACTAGCGGAGGACCTTGGACACTGGAAAGGACTATAAAGATCCCTGCATAACTGGGTAGGACGGAAAAAGAAAGAAGGGAGAAGGAGAAGGAGAGAAAGTGAGATGGGACCTGCACCCTGGGGTGGGGGAGCTGAAGCAGAAGAATGATTCCTGAATTCAGGGGAACCCCCTCTCTGACAGGGAAACTCTCTCTCCAATGGGGAAATCAATTGTGACAGAAGGGAAACATTTGAAGCTGTCAGAAGAGGGTGAAGTGGCCGATCTGTGGCAGATGGGACAGACTAAGAAATACACAGATGGTCCATTCTACAGCCCTACATGCCCCAGACTGGGATGTGTGTTCACAGGTGTGCAAGGGGGCTGGGAGCTGGTGTGTGGGGATTGGAGAACAGGCTCAGAGTGAGAACTGCTGTTGGCTGTGGGGAGACGGACTGAGGGGATGAGAGGGAGGAATCTCCAGCAGGGAATGCCTATGGAGGAAGACTGGACTGCCATGGAAGCAGGGCACTATTGCTAGGTAACACACAGGGGGAAGAGCTGCTATTGTAACCTCTCTCTCCCCACATGCTGGCGCCTGCTGACAACAATAAAAGAAGCCCCCTCAGGGCTGGCTCTTGAGTGCTGGCTGCAGGGCAGTAAAAAAAGAGCCCTCTCAGGGCTGGCCCTCACACGCCTGCTGCTGAGTGCCAGAAAAACCCCGGCCAGGGCTGGCCATCACATGACTTACACCAGGCACCAGAAAAGGCCCTCACTAGGGCTGTATCTCTTGCACCTGTGGCCACCAGCTTCCCTGTGCATTTGGCGCTGCCAGGGCTCCTGCAATCCAAGCAGTCATACCACCTTTGTGCCCGGTTCTCACAGGGGCAGACCCAAGAGCTCCAAGGTAGTCTCAGGACCAGACTCCTGTGGATGGACCACATGCAGAGGTGGGGATAAAACCAAAGCTGAACCCCAGGGATGAGGTGACTAAGGAAGAAGATCGAAAATCTTTCCATCAGCTATACAAGCTGCAGATTAAATCCCTGCAATCAGCTAGGTAGACCCTGCATCTATGGAATATCTGAGTAGACAATGAGTGTTCCCACAAATGAAAACGGTCTAGCTCTGGCAGCTGCGGACTTTGGGGGCAAGCACATGCAGGAATTAGGCTAGATCAGAGTCTGAGTGGTCCCCATAGGGCCCACAGCAGGTCCAAAGACCAGCCCAGAGGCAGAGGAGAGCCTCTTAGGGAGGCAGAGGTGGGCTGTGGCTCACGGCGTGTGCAAGGACACTTACAGCAGAGACCCCAGGGAAACATAATTATTACTATTAATTTTATTAAGTTTTGATTCATACTGTTGTTGGTTCTAGCTTTTATTTGGTTTCGTTTTCTTTCTTTTGTTTGTTTGCTCATTGTTTTAGTTTTGTTGTTTTTTTTTTAATTTAGTCTTTTTGCCTTCTCCTTTTTCTTTAATATATTTTTCTATTTTTAAATATATTTCCATTTATACTTTGCTTTTCTGTTATCCTGTGTTTTTCCCTTTTTATTTTATTTTATTATTATTATTATTGTAATCATTTTTATAGCTTGTTCTGTTTCCTTGCTTTATTCTTCAGTTGGCACACTGCTTTGGTTGTGTTTTTAGGTTACATGTTTTTGTTAGTTTTAATGCTAATTGTTTGATTTCGTTTTTGAGTCCTTCTATTGTCTGGTTGTTCTCTTGCTTTTTGTTTTATTTGGCTCTGATTTTGTTTCTTTTATGTGTGTGTGTGTGTGTGTGTTTCCTTGTTTCTGTTTTTGTTTGTTTGATTTTGTTTTTACCATTTCTCTGGGGTTTTGTTTGTCTTTTTTCCCCCCTTTTTCTTTTATTTTTCTTTAATATATTTTCTATTTTTTTTAACATATTTCTGTTTCTTCATTGATTTTCTGTTGCTCTGTCTTCTTTCCCCTCTTTTTTTTGGTTTCCTTTCTTTCCTTACTTCATTCTTCAGTTGGCACTCTGCTTTGGTTTTGTTTTTTGGTTTGGGGTTTTTGTCAGTTTTTTTGTTCATTGTTTAGTTTCATTCTGGGGTTCCTTTGTTTGTCAGGTTATTCTCTTGATTTTTGATTTATATGCTTCTGTTTTTGTTTCTTTTGTGTATGTGTGTGTTTCCTTGTTTCTGTTTCTGTTTGTTTGATTTTACATTTTACCATTTGTCTGGGGTTTTGTCAGTCTTTTTTTTTGGTTTTAAATCCCCTGTATTGCTGGGACAAGTGACTTGTGGGGTCTTGGTCCCTCAACCAGAATTCAGGCCTGAGGCTCTGGGGTGGGAGCACTGAGTCCAGGATGCTGGACCCCTACAGAATTTCCGACCCCAGGGAAGATTAATCGCCGAGAACTCACACAAAGTCCTCCATCTGAATCCAAGACCCAGCTCCACCCAACTGCCAACAGCTCCCAGTGCTGGATACCTCACACCAAACAACAAACAAGACAGGAACACAAACCCACCCATCAGCACACAGACAACCTAAAGTCATACTAACCTCACAGACACCCCAAAACACACCATCTGACATGGCCCTGCTCATCAGAGGGAAAAGACTCAGCTCCACCCACAAGAACTCAGGCACCAGTCCCTCCCATCAGGAAGCCTACACAAGACACTGGACCAACACCACCACTGGGAGCAGAGAACAGAAGCAAGAAACTATGACCCTGCAGCCTAGGGAAAGGAGACCTCAAATAGTGTAAATTGGACAAAATGAGAAGACAGAGAAATATCCTACAGGCAAAGTAGCAAGATAAAACCCCAATACACCAAATATATAAAGAGGAAATAGGCAAACTACCTAAAAAAGAATTCAGAGAAATGATAATAAAAATGATCCAAAATCTTGGAAATAACATAGAGAAAAGACAAGAAATGTTTAACATGGACCTAGAAGGACTAAAGAGCAAACAAACAGTAATGAACAACACAATAACTGAAATTAAAAATACTCTAAAAAATACTCTAGGAGGAATCAATAACAGTATAACTGAGGCAGAATAAAGGATAAGTGAGCTGGTAGAATGTTAGAAATAACTTCCATAGAGCAGAATAAAGAAAAGAGAATGAAAAGAATGGAGGACAGTCACAGAGACCTCTGCAACATTAAGCACACCAACATTTGAAATATAGGCATCCCAGAAGAAGAATAAAAACAGAAAGGTTCTGAGAAAATATTTGAAGAGATTATAGTAGAAAACTTCCCCAACATGGGAAAGGAAATAGTCAACCAAGTCCAGGAAGCACAGAGAGTCCCATACAGGATAAACCCAAGGAGAAACACTCCAAGACACATATTAATCAAACTAACAAAAATTAAACACAAAGAAAAAATATTAAAAGGAGCAAGGGAAAAGCAACAAATAATATATAAGGGAATCCCCATAAGGTTAACAGCTGATCTTTCAGCAGAAACTGTACAGGCCAGAAGGGAGTGGCAAGATATATTTAAGGTGATGAAAGGAAAAAACCTACAATGAAGATTACTCTACCCATCAAGGACCTTATTCAGATTTGATGGAGAAATTAAAACGTTTACAGACAAGCAAAAGCTAAGAGAATTCAGCACCACCAAACCAGCTTTACAACAAATGCTAAAGGAACTTCTCTAGGCGGGAAAAACAAGAGAAGGAAAAGACTTACAAAAACAAACTGAAAACAATTAAGAAAAGTGTAATAGGAACATACATATCAATAATTACCTTAAATGTAAATGGATTAAATCCTCCAACCAAAAGACACAGACAGGTGAATGGATAAAAAAACAAGACCTGTATACATGCTGTCTACAAGAGACCCACTTCAGACCTAGGGGCACACACAGACTGAAAGTGAGGGGATGGAAAAAGATATTCCATGCAAATGGAAATCAAAAGAAAGCAGGAGTGGCAATACTCATATAGACAAAATAGACTTTAAATTAAGACTATTACAAGAGACAAGGAAGGACACTACATAATGCTCAAGGAATCAATCCAAGAAGACGATATAAGAATTGTAAATATCTATGCACCCAACATAGGAGCACCTCAAAACATAAAGCAAATGATAAGAGCCATAAAAAGGAAAATCAATAGTAACAAAATAATAGTAGGTGACATCAACACCCCACTTACACCAATGGACAGATCATCCGAACAGAAAATAAATAAGGAAACACAAGCTTTAAATGACACTTTAGACCGGATGACCTTAATTGATATTTATAGGACATTCCATCCAAAAACAACAGAACACACTTTCTTCTCAAGTGCACATGGAACATTCTCCAGGATAGATCACATCTTGGGTCACAAAGGCCTTGGTAAATTTTAAAAAATTGAAATCATATCAAGAATCATTTCCAACCACAATGCTATGAGACTAGATATAAGTTACAGGAAAAAGAACTGTAAAAAATGGAGATATATGGAGGCTAAACAATATGCTACTAAACACCTAAGAGATCACTGAAGAAATTAAAGAGGAAATCAAAAAATACCTAGAAACAAATGACAATGAAAACATGACTCAAAACCTATGGGATGCAGCAAAAGCATTTCTAAGAGGGAACTTTATAGCAATACAATCCTACCTCAAGAAACAAGAAAAGTCTCAATAAACAACCTAATCTTACACCTAAAGCAACTAGAGAAAGAAGAACAACAACCAAGAAAAACACCCAAAATTAGCAGAAAGAAAGAAATCATAAAGTTCAGATCAGAAATAAATGAAAAAGAAATGAAGGAAACAATAGCAAAGATCAATCAAACTAAAAGTGGGTTCTTTGAGAAGATAAACAAAATTGACAAACCATTAGCAAGACTCATCAAGAAAAAAAGGGAGAAGACTCAAATCAATAGAATTAGAAATGAAAAAGGAGAAGTAACAACTGACACTGCAGAAATACAAAGGATCATGAGAGTCTACTACAAGCAACTATATGCCAATAAAATGGACAACCTTGAAGAAATGGACAAATTCTTAGAAAAGTACAACCTTCCAAGACGGAACCAGGAAGAATTAGAAAACATGAACAGACCAATCAGAAGCACTGAAATTGAAACTGTGATTAAAAATCTTCCAGCAAACAAAAGTCCAGGATCAGATTGCTTCACAGGAGAATTCTATGAAACATTTAGAGAAGAGCTAGCACCCGTCCTTCCCAAACTCTTCCAGAAAATTGCAGAGGAAGGAACACTCCCAAACTCATTCTACAAGGCCACCATCACCCTGATACCAAACCAGACAAAGATACTACAAGAAAAGAAAATTACAGGCCAATATCCCTGAAGAATATATGCAAAAATCCTCAACAAAATACTAGCAAACAGAATACAACAACATATTAAAAGGATCTTACACCATGATCAAGTGGAATTCATCCCAGGGATGCAAGGGTTCTTCAATAAATGCAAATCAATCAATGTGATACACCATATTAAAAAACTGAAGAATAAAAACCATATGATCATCTCAATAGATGCAGAAAAAGCTTTTGACAAAATTCAACACCGATTTATGATAAAAACTCTCCAGAAAGTGGGCATAGAGGTAACATACCTCGGTAAAATAAAGGCCGTATATGACACACCCACAGCAAACATCATTCTCAATGGTGAAAAACTGAAAGCATTTCCTCTAAGGTCAGGAACAAGACAAGGATGTCCACTCTTGCCACTATCATTCAACATAGTTCTGGAAGTCCTAGCCATGGCAATCAGAGAAGAAAAAGAAATAAAAGAATACAAATTGGAAAAGAAGAATTAAAACTGTTACTGTTTGCAGATGACATGATACTATACATAGAGAATCCTAAAGATGCTACCAGAAAACTACTAGAGCTAATCAATGAATATGGTAAAGGAGCAGGATACAAATTAATGCACAGAAATCTCTAGCATTCTTATACACTAACAGTGAAAGATCAGAGAAAGAAATTAAGGAAAAAATCCCATTTACCATTGCAACAAAAAGAATAAAATACCGAGGAATAAACCTACCTAAGGAGGCAAAAGCCCTGTACTCAGAAAACTATAAGATGCTGATGAGAGAAATCAAAGACGATACAAACAAATGGAAAAAAAATACTATGTTCTTGGATCGGAAGAGTCAATATTGGGAAAATGTCTATACTACCCAAAGTATTCTACAGATTCAATGCAATCCCTTTCAAATTACCAATGGCATTTTTCACTGAACTAGAGCAAAACATTTTACAATTTGTATGGAAACACAAAAGACCCCGAATAGCCAAAGCAATCTTGAGAAAGAAAAACGGAGCTGGAGGAATCAGGCTCCCTGACTTCAGACTATACTACAAAGCTACAGTAATCAAGACAGTATGGTACTGGCACAAAAACAGAAATATAGATCAATGGAACAGGATAGAAAGCCCAGAGATAAATCCATGCACTTACAGTCAATTAATCTACAACAAAGGAGGCAAGTATATACAATGGAGAAAAGACAGCCTCTTCAATAAGTGGAGCTGTGAAAACTGGACAGCTACGTGTAAAAGAAAGAAATGAGAACAATTCCTAACACCATACACAAAAATAAACTCCAAATTGATTAAAGACCTAAATGTAAGGCCAGACACTATAAACCTCTTAGAGGAAAACAGAGGCAGAACACCCTATGACATAAATCACAGCAAGTTCCTTTTTGACCCACCTCCTAGAGTAATGGAAATGAAATAAAAAATAAACAAATGGGCCCTAATGAAACTTAAAAGCCCTTGTACCGCAAAGGAAACCATATACAAGATGAAAACACAACTCTTAGAATGGGAGAAAATATTTGCAAATGAAGGAACTGACAAAGGATTAATCTCCAAAATATACAAGCAGCTCATGCAGCTTAATATCAATAAAACAAAGAACCCAATCCAAAAGTGGGTGGAAGACCTAAACAGATATTTCCCCAAAGAAGACATACAGATTGCCAACAAACACATGAAAGGATGCTCAACAACACTAATCATTAGAGAAACGTAAACCAAAACCACAGTGAGGTATTATCTCATAGTAGTCATAATGGTCATCATCAAAAAATCTACAAGCAATAAATGCTGGAGAGGGTGTGGAGAAAAGGGAACCCTCCTGCACTGTTGGTGGGAATGTAAATTGATACAACCACTATGGAGAACAGTATGGATGTTCCTTAAAAAACTAAAAATAGTACTACCATATGATCCAGCAATCCCCCTCCTGGGCATATATGCAGATAGAACCATACTTTTAAAAGATATATGTTTCCCAATGTTCATAGCACTTTTTACAATAGCCAAAACATGGAGACAATCTAAATGTCCATCGACAGATGAATGGATAAAGAAGTACATATATACAATGGAATATTATTCAGCCATAAAAAGGAATGAAATAATGCTATTTGCAGCAACATGTATGGATTGGAGTGTATTATACTAAGTGAAACAAGTCAGACAGAGAAAGGTAAATACTGTATAAAGTCACTTATATGTGGAATCTAAAAAATACAACAAACTAGTGAATGTAACAAGAGAAGCAGACTCACAGATATGTAAAACGAACTTCTGGTTACCAGTGGGGAGTGGGGAGGGACAATATAGGGGTGGTGGATTGAGAGATACAAACTGTTGGGTGTAAGAGAGGCTCAAGGATGTATTGTACAACATGGGGAATTTGGCCAATATTTTGTAAGAACTGTAAATGGAAAGTAACCTTTGAAATTTTATAAAAATAAAATAAAAATAAATAAATAAATGTGAAAGGAAAAAAGTTAACCATAGAATTACCATATTATCCAGCAATTCCACTCCTTGGTATAAATCCAAGATAAATGAAAACATATGGCCATACAAATACCCATACAGAAATTTTATATCACCATTATTTATTTATTTATTTATTTAAACATCTTTATTGGAGTATAATTGCTTTACAATGGTGTGTCAGCTTCTGCTCTACAACAAAGTGAATCAGATATACATATACACATGTTCCCATATCTCTTCCCTCCTGCGTCCCCCTCCCTCCCGCCCTCCCCATCCCACCCCTCTAGGTGGTCACAAACCACCTAGCTGATCTCCCTGTGCCATGCAGCTGCTTCCAACTAGCTATCCACCCTACGTTTGGTAGTGTATATATGTCCATGCCACTATGGGTCCAAAAAGTGAAAACAACCCAAATGTCTATCAGCTGTTGAAGGTACAAAGAAAATGTGGTATCTAAACAATGGAATATCTTTCAGCAATAAAATGGAATTAAGTACATGTTGCAATATGTATGAACCTTGAAAACATTATGCTAATGGAAATAAGCCAGACACATGAGGCTAAATATTGTATGATTCCATTCATATGAAATGTCTAGTTCAGGCAAGTCCACAGAGAGAGAAAGTAGATTAGTGGTTGCTAGAGGATGGGGAGAGGCAGGGTGCTTGGACTAACTGCTAATAGGTATGGGGTTTCTTTGAAGGGGGTGATGGAAAAGTTCTGGAATTAGATAGACATGATGGTTACAGTGAATATACTAAAAACCACTGAAGTGTATCCTTTAAAATGATGAATTGTGTCTTATGTGAAGTAGATCTCAATATGAATAAACTGCTGTAAGAAAAGAAAAACCTAGTATGTGTGAAACTCAGATTTCTTGCCTAGTATGAGGATTAATTTGTGATGTGTAAATACTCATTATTAGTTTACTTAGAAAATCTGTTTTACTAGATCATGTCTACATTATTTCATTTCTTTATTTTTTAATTAATTTTTTTTATTGGAGTATAGTTGATTTACAATGTTGTGTTAGTTTCTGCTGTACAGCAAAGTGAGTCAGTTATACATATACGTATATCCACACTTTTTTATATTCTATTCCCATATAGGTCATTACAGAGTATTGAATAGAGTATTTTATTTATATATAAAATAATATATAGTAGTGTGTATATGTCAATCCCAATCTCCCAATTTACCCCTGCCCCCCTTCCCCCTTGGTAACCATAAATATGTTTTCTACATCTGTGTCTCTATTTCTGTTTTGTAAATATGTTCATTTGTACCATTTTTAAAAGATTCCACATATAAGCGATATCATGTGATATTTGTCTTTGTCTAACGTACTTCACTCAGCATGACAATCTCTAGGTCCATCCATATTCCTGAAAATTGCCTTATTTTGTTCTTTTTTATGGCCCAGTAATATTCCATTGCATATATGTACCACTTCTTTTTTTTAAATTGGAGTGTAGTTGCTTTAAAACACTGTGTTAGTTTACACTGTACAAAAAAGTGAATCAGCTATACATATACATATATCCCCTCCTTTTTGGATTTCCTTCTCATTTTGGTCACCACAGAGCACTGAGTAGAGTTCCCTGTGCTATACAGTAGGTTCTAATTACTTATCTATTTTATGCATAGTATCAATAGTGTATATACGTCAATTCCAATCTCCCAATTCCTCCCAACCCCCTTCCTCCTTGGTATCCATACGTTTGTTCTCTACATCTACGTCTCTATTTCCACTTTGTAAATAAGATCGTCTATACCAATTTTTTTCAGATTCCACATATATGCATTAATATACGATATTTGTTTTTCTCTTTCTGACTTACTTCACTCTGTATGGCAGTCTCTAGGTCCATACATGTCTCTACAAATGACCCATCCCACCAACAGTGTAAGAGGGTTCCCTTTTCTCCACACCCTCTCCAGCACTTACTGTTTGTAGATTTTAAAAAATAAATTTATTTATTTATGGCTGTATCGAGTCTTCGTTGCTGCATGTGGGCTTTCTCTAGTTGCAGTGAGTGGGGGCTACTCTTTGTTGCAGTGCATGGGCTTCTCATTGCAGCGGCTTGTCTTTGTTGCAGAGCATGGGCTCTAGGTGCGCGGGCTCAGTAGTTGTGGTACGTGGGCTCTAGAGCACAGGCTCATTAGTTGTGGCACACGGGCTTAGTTGCTTTGCGGCATGTGGGATCTTCCCGGACCAGGGGTCAAACCTGTGTCCCCTGTATTGGCAGGCGGATTCTTTACCACTGCGCCACCAGGGAAGTCCATGTTTGTAGGTTTTTTGATGATGGTCATTCCAACCAGTGTGAGGTGATACCTTATTGTAGTTTTGATTTCGATTTCTCTAGTAATTAGTGATGTTGAACATCTTTTCATGTGCCTCTTGGCCAGTTGTATGTTCTTTTTGGAGAAATGTCTATTTAGATCTTCTGCCCATTTTTTTTTATTGGGTTTTTTTTTTTGATATTGAGCTGTATGAGCTGTTTGTATCATTTCTTTCTTGATCATTAGAATTCTCCACAGACTTAATCCAGCTGTCATGTCTTATCTCAGTAATGGTCACTTCATTTTCTCAAATTTGTTGTATGTTATTTGATTTAGGTGGTCTGCCTTTATGTTGTATTGAATATAATCAGACATCTTCAATAGCTATGTATAGGTTCCCTAGACAAGGCATTGTAGTAAGGATTGTGGGGGAACGTTTCTCAAGTGATATTTTGCTTTCATAATTACCAAATATTTTAAGAAGAAAAGCTTTTAAAGAAGCCATGGAAATATTAAAATCCAAACTCGACATTATCAATACCATTGCCAACATTTGAGGGGCTGTATCAGGCACTAAGAATTTTACTGTAGATTATATAACACTGAATTCAACCACTTGGACACAACTTGCAACTAATGAATGTTGGGCCCTTTATATAGTGGCAGTTATGACATAGTAGCCCTTCATGATTTAAAATGCCAAGTGAAATGAATGAGTTGTTACCCTGACTTAAATGGAAAAGGTTATGATTGAAACTTTGCAGTCTCATTTGTTTATGATTAAAGAGCTTTGAAATAGTCACTTTATTTCAGATGACAATTTCTATCTGTAGTCTCTTCTAAGACCTCAAATTCAACATGTCCTAGACCACACTCATTACCTTCTTCAATCCCACTCTTCATAATGCACCCCAAGACCTATAACTCTGTGTTCCGCCTCTTGTTTAAATGCACCATCATCTTCCCAATCATCATGATTAGAAATCCTCTTGCTTTTTTAACAGTTCCTCTCTGAACAGTCACCAAGGCTGTCCAATCTACTTCCACAATATTAAATCTGTCCCTTCTCACTTCCTCTGCCACTACCTATTTCAGTCCCTCATCATCTTTCAACTAAACTATTGCCATGGCCTACTAACTTGCTTCCTTGTATAGTCTCTCCCTTCCAATCCATCCTTCTCACTGTTGCCAGTTGGCTTCCTAACACAAGTTGAATTATATTTAGTCCCCTCCTCAAATGGCCTCCAACTTCTCACAAAATAAATTCCAAAATCTTTAAGTTGTAGAGCCTAGTGGTTAAGAGCACAGGCCTGTGAATAAAGTAGATTTGGTTTTGAATCTTTGTGGACCATTTCCTTGTTGTTAAACCTGAAGATGTTTACTTAATGTCTCTGAGCTTAAATTTCCTCACAAATGAAATGGGACTACGAGTTAGTACCTATCCCATTAGAGTTGATGTGATGGCTGATGAAATCATACTATATGCTTAGTATAACATAAGAGCTCAGTAAATGTTAGCTTTTATTAATATTGTTGTTAGACCTCTATAATCTTATCTGACCTACTTCTACAACTTCATCTGCTACTACATTCCTCTGACTATATTATAATACATAGTGTATACTCTCACCTGTGTTGGTTCATTAACCCAAAATACTCTCCCCTCCACCTTTGCTTCAGCTGAAATTCTATCCTTCAAAACTCAGTTCAAATGCTTTTTATTGTGAGACATTTTCTCTGGTCCATGCCCCTTCTCAGTCAAAATTATTTTTCCCTTTTTCACCAACATAATTTTCCTCGTGCTTCTATTTGGTAATTCTACTTTGCATTTGTTACTTGTTTACATTTCAATGTCCTTTGATAGATTATAAGCTCCTTCAATTAAAGGACAAAGACCCATTTTTGTGGCATTTAATTTTTCACCTATTACAATGCTTTTATAATGCCACCGTGCTTTGTTATAGAAATGTTGAGTGAATTAAAGAACACATAATGTGCATTAAGGAAAAAAATGAGTATTTAGATTTCCCTGTTCTTTTCCTGTTGGAGCTGTATGCTGTCTCATAATATCAGATGTTTAGAAAACCACTATGTGACACCGTCAGCCAACCTCCAAGAGGAGTGTATTGCATAATTGCTAGGCATCAAGGTCACACACACAAAAAAAGAGTCTGGTATAGAAGGTAAAGGGGAAAAAATAAAGAATAACAAGGCAAACTTTGTTGCTGTATTAGTAAACAGAAGGAGGTAGGGAGAAAATGTGTGAAATATAGAGAAGGGAGTTGAAAGACAGAGTTTTAAAAAGTCATATTAATTTTAATTATAGCACATCATGAGTACAAAAGAGAAAAAAAAAGATAAGAACCTCACTCTGGGCAAAATGATTTTAAAGCTAAACTAGAGTGACTAACTATCCCACTTTGCCCAGGGCTGGCCTGGCTTTAGTATTGAAAGTCCCACAACCTACGCAACTGTTAGTTTTGTTCAAACCAGGAGGTTGATCACCTTAGAACATCTATCATTTTAATATCATAGTTAATATCAACATGAGCCCTTTATTGATTTGTTAGATTTATGTAGTTCTTGATGGAAATGACATTTTATTTCAGCTGTGGTTTACGTATTGTTTCTTCTTGTCCTTTCAGTTAAGGACCTAATCTTTATAGACCCAGAGCCATTATGCACCTGAAGACTTAGACAATTGCTCTTTCAATGCTAGTGGAAACAATCTGTTGCATAGTAATATTTGAAAACTATCTTTGAAATTATAATATTAAATATATATGCAAAGTTGAGCATAGCATTTAAAAACTATGCAGAAATCAATTTACCATATTTTTAAACTATTTAACTAAAATATTACTTGAACCCCTATGATAGGTGAAATAGAGAGACATATATGGTCCAGGCCATGAATCTATTAAAGAGCAATTATAAAGTTGAATGCTAAAAGCTCTTCATATAATTTTAGGAGATTCAGTGTGGGAGAAGTTTTTGTAAAACATATAACCAATAAAGAACTTACAGCAGAATACCTAAGCATGCTTACAAATAAAAAAATACATTAAAATGAGCAGGGGTCTTGAACAAACATTTCACAAAGGAGGGCATCCCAATTGCTGATAAAAATGAAAAAACACTCAACTTCATTATCATAGGGAAAATGAAAATTACATAAAGAAAATATAAATCAAATTTATAATGATATCACTACAAATCAACAGAATGTCTAAAATGAAAAAGATGTACAATATTAAGTATTAGTGAAGATACATGACTCAGAAATTCTGCTTCTCAGTATATTCACAGCAGAAATACAAGCAAATATACACCAAAGGACATACATAAGAATGTTTATAGCAGCATTACTCATAATGACCCCAAACTGGAAACAATCCAAATAGCCATCAACAAAAGAGTAGATGAACACATTGTGGCATATTCATAGAATGGAATACTATACACTAATAAAAATAAATTATACAGCTACATGCAACATAAGTGTATCTTGCAAACAAAATGTTGAGTAAAAATACCTATTGCAGAAAATCACTATGTGATTCCATTAAATAAAATTGAAAACAAGGCAAAACTAACCAAAGTAAGGATTTATTAGTTTTCTTTTTAGGGGAAGGGAAGGTTAGTGATTGGGGGCTTCTAGTAATTTGTCAATGTTCTATTTCTTCACCTGAGTGGTAGCTACTTCCACTTTTAAAGGTATTCACCTTTAAAAGAATTCACAGAACTAGTCATTTACCTTTTGTACATTTTTATTTAAATTATTATTTTTCATAAAAAAAGAAAAAAAATAGGACTGGAAAGAAGGCTATTTGGTGAATAGAGAATCTGAGCAGAGGAATTTGAATGGTCTTAAGGAATACAAACATCAGGATATCATATTCTCCCAAAATAGGGCTTCCGTGTTGGCGCAGTGGTTAAGAATCCGCCTGCCAATTCAAGAGACACAGGTTCGAGCCCTGGTCTGGGAAGATCCCACATCCGCGGAGCAACTAAGCCTGTGCACCACAACTACTGAGCCTGCACTCTGGAGCCCACAGGCCACAACTACTGAGGCCAAGTGCCACAACTACTGAAGCCCGTGTGCCTAGAGCCCATGCTTTGCAACGAGAGAAGCCACCACAATGAGAAGCCCATGAACCACAATGAAGAGTAGTCCCCGCTCAATGCAACTAGAGAAAGCCCGCACGCAGGAACAAAGACCCAACACAGCCAAAAATAAATAAAATAAATAAATAAATAAATAATTTTAAACTTATTAAAAAAAGATATCATAATCTCCCCAAATAAACAACCTAATTCTATGCCTTAAGGAATTAGAAAAAGAAGAACAAATGGAGCCCAAAATTAGCAGAAGGAAGGAAATAATAAAGAAGAGAGAAGAAATAATAAAATAGAGAACAGAAAAAACAGTAGAAAAGCTTAACTTATACTAAGAGTTTTTTCTTTGAAGAGATGAACAAAATTTACAAACCCTTAGATATACTAACCAAGGAAAAAAGAGAGAGGACCCAAATCAACGAAATTATAAATGAAAAAGAAGACATTAGAACTGATACCACAGAAATCCAAGGGCTCATAAAAGGCTACTATGAACAATTATATGCCAACAAACTGTACAATTTAGAAGAAATGGAAAAATTCTTTACAACATACAATCTACCAAGACTGAAAAAGGAAGAAATAGAAAGTCAGAATAGACCAATTACTAGTAAGGAGATTGAATCAGTAATCAAAACTCTCTCAATGAAGTAAAGCCCATGACCAGATGGCTTCACTGGTGAATTTTACCAAATATTTAAGCAATTAATACCAATACTTCTCAAACTATTCCAGAAAAATCAAAGAGGAGGGAACAATCCAGAACTCACTTTAGAAGGCCAGCATTATCCTGATCCCAAAGCCAGAGAAGGACACTACTAGAAAAGAAAACTACAGACCAATATCCCTGATGAATATAGATCAAAAAGTTCTCAACAGGGGCTTCCCTGGTGGCGCAGCGGTTGCGCGTCCGTCTGCCGATGCAGGGGAACCGGGTTCGCGCCCCGGTCTGGGAGGATCCCACATGCCGCGGAGCGGCTGGGCCCGTGAGCCATGGCCGCTGAGCCTGCGCATCCGGAGCCTGTCCTCCGCAACGGGAGAGGCCACAGCAGAGGGAGGCCCGCATACCACAAAAAGTTCTCAACAAAACTCAGCAGCACATTAAAAGGATCATTCATTATTTTCAAGTGGGATTTATCTCTGGGATGCAAGCATGCAAAGATGCAAGGATGGTTCAACATACACAAATCAATCAATGTGATATATCACATTAATAAAATGAAAGTAAAGAATCATATGATCACCTCAATAGGTTCAGCAAAACTTTGTGACAAAATTTAACATCTGTTCATGATAAAAAACACTTAACAAATTGCTCATAAAAGGAACGGATCTCAACATAATAAAGACCATATGTGACAAGCCCACAGCTAACATCATACTCAATGGCAAAAGGTTGAAAACTTTCCCTCTAAGATCAGGAACAATTCAAGGATGCCCACTCTCACCACTCCTATTCAACATAACACTGGAAGTCCTAGCTATAGCAATGAGTCAAGAAAAAAAAATAAAACCATAAGAATTGGAAAGGAAGAAGAAAAATTGTTTCTATTTGCAGATGACATGACTTTATATATAGAAAATCCTAAAGACTCAACCAAAAAACTGTTAGAACTAATCAACAAATTCAATAAAGTTGCAGGATACAAAACTAACATACAAAAATCATTAGTGTTGAGCAGAGGGAAGAAGAACAACAATCCTGCAGCCTGTGGAACAACAATGACATTCACAGAAAGATAGACAAGATGAAAAGGTAGAGGGCTATGTACCAGATGAAGGAACAACATAAAACCCCAGAAAAACAACTAAATGAAGTGGAGACAGGCAACCTTCCAGAAAAAGAATTCAGAATAATGATAGTGAAGATGATCCAGGACCTTGGAAAAAGAATGGAGACAAAGATCGAGAAGATGCAAAAAATGTTTAACAAAGACCTAGAAGAATTAAAGAACAAACAAACAGAGATGAACAATACAATAACTAAAATGAAAAATAAACCAGAAGGAATCAATAGCAGAATAACTGAGGCAGAAGAACGGATAAATGACCTGGAAGACAGAATGGCAGAATTCACTGCTGCAGAACAGAATAAAGAAAAAAGAATGAAAAGAAATGAAGACGACCTAAGAAATCTCTGGGACAACATTAAACGCAACAACATTCTCATCAGAGGTGTCCCAGAAGGAGAAGAGAGAAAGGATCTGAGAAAATATTTGAAGAGATTATAGTCGAAAACTTCCCTAACATGGGAAAGGAAATAGCCACCCAAGTCCAGGAAGTGCAGACAGTCCCATACAATATAAACCCAAGGAGAAACACGCCGAGACACATAGTAATCAACTGGCAAAAATTAAAGGCAAAGAAAAATTATTGAAAGCAGCAAGGGAAAAATGACAACATACAAGGGAACTCCCATAAGGTTAACAGCTGATTTCTCAGTGGAAACTGTACAAGCCAGAAGGGAGTGGCATGACATATTTAAAATGATGAAAGGGGAGAATCTACAATGAAGATTACTCTACCCAGCAAGGATTTCATTCAGATTCAATGGAGAAATCAAAAGCTTTACAGACAAGCAAAAGATAACACAATTCAGCACCACCAAACCAGCTCTACAACAAATGCTAAAGGAACTTCTCTAAGTGGGAAACACAAGAGAAGAAAAGGACCTACAAAGCAAACCCAACACAATGAAGAAAATGGTAATAGGAACATAAATATCAACAATTACCTTAAACGTGAATAGATTAAATGCTCCAACCAAAACACACAGGCTTGCTGATTTGATACAAAAACAAGACCCATATATATGCTGTCTACAAGAGACCCACTTCAGACCTAGGGACACATACAGACTGAAAGTGAGGGGATGGAAAAAGATATTCCATGCAAATGGAAATCA
>NC_041234.1:52058241-52058812 GCF_002837175.3 Physeter macrocephalus | reverse complement strand
CATAGGAGCACCTCAATACATAAGGCAAATGCTAACAGCTATGAAAGAGGAAATCGACAGTAACAGAAGAATACTAGGGGACTTTAACACCTCACTTACACCAATGGACAGATCATCCAGAAAGCAAATTAATAAGGAAACACAAGCTTTAAATTACAAAATAGACCAGATGATTTAATTGATACTTATAGGACATTCCATCCAAAAACAGCAGATTACACTTTCTTCTCAAGTGTGAATGGAACATTCTCCAGGATAGATCACATCATGGGTCACAAATAAAGCCTCAGTAAATTTAAGAAAATTGAAATCATATCAAGTATCCTTCCCGACCACAATGCTATGAGATTAGAAATAAATTACAGGGAAAAAATGTAAAAAACACAAACACATGTAGGCTAAACAATACGTTACTAAATAACCAAGAGATCACTGAAGAAATCAAAGAGGAAATCAAAAAATATCTAGAGACAAATGGCAAAGAAAACACGACAATCCAAAACCTATGGGATGCAGCAAAAGCAGTTCTAAGAGGGAAGTTTATAGCAATACAAGCCTACCTCAAGAAACA
>NC_041234.1:52051066-52057960 GCF_002837175.3 Physeter macrocephalus | reverse complement strand
CTGAATTGAAACTGTGATTAAAAATCTTCCAGCAAACAAAAGTCCAGGACCAGATGGACAGAATTCACAGGTGAATTCTATGAAACATTTAGAGAAGAGCTAACACCGATCATTCTCAAGCTCTTCCAAAAATTTGCAGAGGAAGGAACACTTCCAAACTCATTCTATGAGGCCAGCATCACCCTGATACCAAAACCAGACAAAGATACTACACAAAAATAAAATTACAGACTAATAAAGAAAAAAAAATCATTAGTGTTTCTATACACTAACAATGAATTTTCTGAAAAAGAAATGAAAGAGATTCAATTTACAATAGCGTGAAAAACAATAAAATACTTAGGAATAAATTTAACCAAAGAGGTGAAAGATGTCTACTCTCAAAACTATAAGACATTAATGAAAGAAATCCAAGAAGACGTAAATAAATGGAAAAGTATACCAAGTTCAAGGATTAGAAGAATTAATATTGTTAAAATGTCAATACTACCAGAAGCCATCAGTAGATTCAATGCAAACCCTATCAAGTGTCCAGTGGAATTTTTTACAGAAATAGAAAAACTTTCTGAGAATTTATATGGAACCACAAAGGACCCCAGGTAGCCAAAGAAATGCTGAGAAAGAAGACCAAAGCAGGAGGCATCACACTTCTGATTTCAAGCTATCCTATGAAGCTATAGTAAATAAAACAGTATGGTAATGGCATAAAAACTAGACATATAGACCAATGGAATATAACCAAGGACCGAAAACCTGAAGCCATGAAACTCCTAGAAGAAATCATAGGAAAAAATTCTCCTTGACATGAGTCCATCCATGTTGCTGCAAATGGCATTATTTCATTCATTTTTATGGTTGAGTAATATTCCATTGTACATATGTACCATATCTTCTTTATCCATTCTGCTGTCGATGGACATTTAGCTTGCTTCCATGTCTTGGCTATTGTAAATAGTGCTGCAATGAATGCTGGGGAGCATGTATCTTTTCAAATTATGATTTACTCCAGATATATGCCGGGAGTGGGATTGCTGGATCATATGGCAGTTCTATATTTTAGGTTATTAAAGGAACCTCCATAGTATTCTGCACAGTGTTTGTACCAATTTACCTTCCTACCAACAGTGTAAGAGGGAAGGAAACGACTTTAAACTTTAGTTTTCCCCTTTAAATATGCAGGCTTCTTAGAATTTGCTTCTATAAATCACTACAATTTATGATGGCTTCACATGCACAAGATTTGACTGTGTATTGACTTAGAATTTCTCAATTGACAGCATTGACTTAGAATTTGAAAAAGGAAGAGCTATCTTTCATTTCTTAGCCAGTTGAATCTGTTTCTCTATGTATTGCTCAGAAACATTACATGATATATACTTGACAATGGAAGTATTGATAATTAGAACAATTTTTTCTTTTTAAGTCATTAGAGCAAATGGAATCTGTGTTGAAAGTTCAACTGATTGGAACTGAGGCCTTGGAAGGGGAGTAGGGAAACAGAAATAAGATTAAGGTAGGGCCAGTTAAAGAAATAGTATGAGTGTCATTTTGAATAATTTGAATTTAGTAGTGAGCAATATTGTGAACTACTGATCAGGAAAATAAGATTTAAAAGTAAGATTAATCCATCAGTAATGTACAGGAACCATTAAATGGAGGGAAGTAATCATGGAAGGAATTTTTGAGACTAAGAAACTGTTTCTGAACCAAACTTGGATTTGCTTATCAGACATCAGCAAAGCCAATGTACTAACACCAGGCTGTGGGGAAGGAAAGTGCAGTATTTATTGCAAGGTGCCCAATGTTTTGCCAAGCAAGGATAATGGGCATCTCATGCTCAGAAGACCCAAACTCCCCAATGGCTTTCAGGGAAGGGTTTTTAAAGACAGTGTGAGGGAGAGGGTTATGGGGTGCATGATCAGCTCACGTACATCCTTCTGATTGTTTGGTGGTGAGGTAACAGGGTGGTGTTTGGGGAGTTAACATCATCAACCTTCCAGTTCTATCCAGTCTGGGGTCTATGTACTTGTAGTCAGCATGCAGTTAACTTCTTCCACCTGGTGGGGGTTTTAGTATCTGCAAAACGATTCAAGATTATGGCTCAGGATATTGTCTACAGCCCTTGAGGAGGAACTAAAGGTCCTTGACTGTGTTTTATGGCTAAACTATTATTATTTTGTCTTGCTTGACTCTTCTCCTTTTTTTCTGCATTTTCTCACTTCATTGATTAAATTTGCTCCTTGGAACTTGAGGAAAGCCTAGGAAGCTAAAGCTTTTCTACAAGCAAGAGGCAGGGGACACAGGGTGGGGGCTGGTGTTTGGAGCAGGCTCTGTCCCTGGGAATGCCTGGCAGAGTCCTGCTCAGTTTCAAAACCACTGATATTACCCTAACCCGAAATTAGAGGCATCATGCAGGAAGAACTGGCATAATTTCATTATTTACTACACTGAGATGAGTTAGGTTGGGAATTGGGGAATGGGAGATAGTTTTTTCTCTTATTAAAATTTCCCCAGCCTCTAAATAGGATATCATGTTATCTTAAAACTTCTCATTAATATATACTTAATTATCTAGAGTTTCCATGCATATTAATAGGCATAAAAATTACTGGTATTAGGTTCTAATGGAAAGCAACAATGAATCTACTGGGTATAATTAATGTACCAGACTACAAATGACCTAAGGGACTAGTGAAATGCATTCAGTACCTTAGTTTGAATTCCACAAACTGCTGAAAGTCTGATTCCTCTTCCCAGTTCCCTTTGGCTTCATTGACCTTTACTATTATTTCCTTAATGAATTTCCTGAATTTGACTCACCATTTACCTCAAAATAGATTTGTAAATTAGAGCACTTGGGTGAAAGTTCTCCAGCAGGTGTGTTTGGGCAAGTCAGCTCATCTGTGAGCTCAAATTCTTCTTAGTTGTTGTGAAGGTAAAATAAACTCAGGTGGACATATTCTGTAAATATGTCCATTTAGTATTTTTAATTTTTAATTGTAGCAGCAGAAGCTCAGAATTTTATTATTTTTAAATAATCATAGATATATTATTTGTTTAATTTTTGTTATGGTAGCAGAATATTATAATATTATTATTTTTAAAATAATCATGGACAAGGCAAAAATTCAGATTCCTCAGATAAGTTAAGACTTGATAAGTTCTCTGTAATGATTTATGATACTTTCTTAAACCTTGTTTTGGTGTCACAAGTGATGAGACATTAGGATAATGATTTGAAAGTTCTCTTTTGATAGGATCTTTCAAAATTTCTAAGAAAATCTCATTATGCTTGCCCTCCCTGCACCATTTTTATGAGTATGCCTCATGTCCACTGGGAATGCAGTTGAAGTTTAGATGACTTTACAGTGTGCTTTGTATCCTGTTTATATGCTAAATATAACATGTCTTTTATTGGTTATGGGCTCAGTTGATAATTTTTCACTTTGATCTTACTAATAATCTGTCTCTAGAATCACACTATAGAATGACTTATATTTTAGGAACTCTCCATCATATGAGAATACTTCCTTATTTTACATTATATTTATTATTTTTAAAACAAAAAAACAATATTAGAAAACTTAAAAAATTTTGACTAATCAAAAAATTGACCAACTAGCCGTTTCCACTTTTCAATTTTTCTCTACATGAATATACTACATCTACTATTTTTTAAAATTTAGCCTTTCCCTTTAGCATTATATTGCAAGCATTTTAACATATCATTGACATGCCTGTCAACTTTTTCCTCTGTGATTTCATCTGCTACTTCAAACCAGAGAATTGTAATCTCTGGATTCATCTTAGTTTCAACCAAATAAAATGTTGCCTCCAGTCCCTGTTCTCTTATCCTTTCCGTGACCTTTGCTTTAAACATCATTTGTTGTAGACAGACCTCAAGGCAGATCTTACTTTTAAGCCTGCAGCCCTTATTTATCTCCTACATATAAAAGGATCAGAAGAGGGGCAATGGTATTTTAATTTGTGAGGATTCATGAGTAAAGGTTAAAGAAATTGTGCCTATTTAGCTTTGAAACTGAATTAGCTTACTGGTATGGGTGAGAAGATTGAGGAATTTAAATAAAAGACTTCAAGTAGATGAAAGGAGAGATAGTATTGAGCAACTGTTCTCCATTACTCCTAAGAGTAAAAGGAAATGTACATAGGAGGGCAAGAAGGATTTAGCTCTGGAAAAGTAGAATTGAGACCCAGCTATAAGAATTATTATATTGAGTGCTATTATGAAGACAGACTGAAAAAAAGAATTAACTTGATTTGCCTTGATTGCAGAGTTACAGACTACATAATAATGATTTTTAAAAATTGTATAGCATTTTGCAATTTACAAAACAATCCCCCATAATTATATCATATGATCTTCACAGCAACCTTGTAAAGTAAGCATTACATCCACTGAAGGATGAGAAAACTGGGTTTAAATTCCTGAATTTCAAAGAAGTTATCAAGTAGTACAACTTGATCTTTTATTAACAGCTTTATTGAGATATAATTCATATACCATCTAATTCACCTTTATCAGGAATATAATTCAATAGATTTAAGTTTATTCATAGAGTTGTGCAACCATCACCACAATCAATTTTAGAACATTTTATCATCCCAGAAAAAAAAAATCCATACCCATTAGAAGCCACTCCAGCACTTACCCCTAAACCCCATATTCTTAGGCAACCACTAGTCTACATTCTGTCTCTGTAGATGTGCTTATTCTGGGAATGTCATATAAATAGAGCCATACAATATGTGATGTTTTGAATTTTTTCACTTAGCATAATGTTTTCAAGGTCTATCCATGTTGTAACATATCAATACTTCATTCCTTTGTATGGTCAAATAATATTCCATTGTGTGGATATATCACACTTTGTTTATCCAGTCATTAGTTGATGAGCAGTTGAGTTGTTTTCAGTTTTTGGCTATTATGAGTAATGCTGCTATGAACATTCATCTATATGTTTCTGTGCAGACATATGTATTCATTTACCACTTGTTCTTGAACCTCAGTGTTTCATCATAGGCAAAGTTTAAAGATGGCCCCCAAGATTCTTGCCCCCTAGTGTACATGCCCTGTATAACCCCTTCCCATTGAGTGTGGGAAGAATTGGTGAATATGATGGCTATCACTCTCTTGATTTGGTTATGTTATATGGCAAAGGTGAAGGAATTTGCAGGTGTAGTTAAGGTCCCTAATCAGTTGACTTTAAGTTAATCAAAAGGGAGATTATTCAGACTGGGCCTCACATAATCAGGCAAGCCCTTTAAAAGGGGATTCAGGCCTTTCCTGAAAGAAAGAGTCAAAGTAAAATGGTGGTCAAATGGTACAAATTTCCAGTTATAAGATAAATAAGTCCCGGGGATGTAATATACAGCATGGTGACTATAGTTAACTATACTGTGTTGGATATTTATTTGAAAGTTACTAAGAGAGTAGATCTTTTTTTAAAAATCTTTATTGGAGTATAATTGCTTTACAATGGTGTGTTAGTTTCTGCTTTATAACAAAGTGAATCAGTTATACATACACATATGTTCCCATATCTCTTCCCTCTTGCGTCTCCCTCCCTCACACCCTCCCTATCCCACCACTCTAGGTGGTCACAAAGCACTGAACTGATCTCCCTGTGCTATGCGGCTGCTTCCCACTAGCTATCTATTTTACATTTGGTAGTCTATATATGTCCATGCCACTCTCTTGCTTTGTCCCATCTTACCCTTCCCCCTCCCCATATCCTCAAGTCCATTCTCTAGTAGTTCTGCGTCTTTATTCCTGTCCTGCCATTAGGTTCTTCATGACCATTCGTTTTTCTTAGATTCCATATATATGTGTTAGCATACGGTATTTGTTTTTCTCTTTCCCACTTACTTCAGTCTGTATGACAGACTCTAGGTCCATCCACCTCACTACAAATAACTCAATTTCATTTCTTTTTATACCTGAGTAATATTCCATTGTATAGATGTGCCACATCTTCTGTATCCATTCATCTGTTGATGGACACTTAGGTTGCTTCTATAGTCCTGACTATTGTAAATAGAGTGGCAATGAACATTGTGGTACATGACTCTTTTTGAATTATGGTTTTCTCAGGGTATATGCCCAGTAGTGGGATTGCTGGGTCCTATGGTAGTTCTATTTATAGTTTTAAAGGAACCTCCATACTGTTTTCCGCAGTGGCTGTATCAATTTACATTCCCACCAACAGTGAAAGAGGGCTCCCTTTTCTACACACCCTCTCCAGCATTTATTGTATGTAGTTATTTTTGATAATGGCCATTCTGACCAGTGTGAGATGATTTCTCATTGTAGTTTTGATTTGCATTTCTCTAATGATTAATGATGTTGAGCATTCTTTCATGAGTTGGTTGGCAATCGCTGATGAACATAGATGCAAAAATCCTCAATAAAATACTAGCAAACAGAATCCAACAGCACATTAAAAGGATCATACACCATGATCAAGTGGGGTTTATCCCAGGAATGCAAGGATTTTTCACTATACACAAATCAATCAATGTGATACACCATATTAACAAATTGAAGGAGAAAAACCAGATGATCATCTCAATAGATGCAGAGAAAGCTTTCAACAAATTTCAACACCGATTTATGATAAAAACCCTCCAGAAAGTAGGGATAGAGGGAACTTACATCAACATAATGAAGGCCATATATGACAAACCCACAGCCAACATCGTCCTCAATGGTGAAAAACTGAAAGCATTTCCACTAAGATCAGGAACAAGACAATGTTGCCCACTCTCACCACTATTATTCAACATAGTTTTGGAAGTTTTAGTCACAGCAATCAGAGAAGAAAAAGAAATAAAAGGAATCCAAATCAGAAAAGAAGAAGTAAAACTGTCACTGTT
>NC_041234.1:52047914-52050902 GCF_002837175.3 Physeter macrocephalus | reverse complement strand
ACCTACCTAAGGAGACAAAAGACCTGTATGCAGAAAATTATAAGACACTAATGAAAGAAATTAAAGATGATACAAATAGATGGAGAGATATACCATGTTCTTGGATTGGAAGAATCAACGTTGTGAAAATGACTCTACTACCCAACGCAATCTACAGATTCAGTGCAATCCCTATCAAACTACCACTGGCATTTTTCACAGAACTAGAACAAGAAATCTCACAATTTGTATGGAAACCCAAAAGACCCCGAATAGCCAAAGCAATGTTGAGAAACAAAATCGGAACTGGAGGAATCAGGCTCCCTGACTTCAGACTATACTACAAAGCCACAGTAATCAAGACAGTATGGTACTTGCACAAAAACAGAAATATAGATCAATGGAACAGGATAGAAAGCCCAGAGATAAACCCACGCACATAAGTTTACCTTATCTTTGATAAAGGAGACAAGAATATACAGTGGAGAAAAGAGAGTAGATCTTAAAAGTTCTCATCACAAGAAAAAATTAGTAACTATGTGGGGTGATGGATGCTAACTAAACTTAGTGTGGTAATCATTTTCAATATTTATACATATCAAATCATTTTGTTGTACACCTAAAACTAATACAATGTTATACACCAATTTTATCTCAATTAAAAATAAGCAAAAGAGATTCTCTTGCTGGCCCTGAAGAAGCAACCAAGTTCATTGCTTATCAAGGGGGTCACCTGGAAAGAACCTGAGGATGCTTCTAGAAGCTGAGAGCATTTCCCAGCCAACATCCAGCAAGAAAACAATGAATTCAGTCCGACAACTGTAAGGAAGTGAGTTTTGCCAACAACCAGGGAGCTGGATAGAGGTATCTCACACCTCAGGTGAGATGGCAGACCTGACTGACACCTTGATTTTATCTTGGTAAGGCTCTGAGCAGAAGATGCAGCTGATTTGTAGCAAGATTCCTGACCCACAGAAATTGTGAAATAATAAATGTATGTTGTTTTAAGCTGCCAACTTTGTGCTAATTTGTTATGTAACAACAGGAAGTGAATACAATGTCATGTAGACCCTTTTTTTTATCATACCATCCAGTACTGCCTCCATGTACCTGTGTTCCCTTTCTTCTCCATGATTATTAATACTGTGGCATAATTATTGCAGTTGCCTAGATAATAATAGATCTTTTTAAAAATCCAATTTTGCTAGAAAGCCTCACTCAAAATAAGGAAAGTCATGATTTTCTGCTTAGCAAGAAATCACATAATCATGGGTTTTTATAGCCAGAGGAATCTTAAAGATGTTACATCAGTAGTCTGAAAAGAATCTTCATCAGGCTCAGCCTAAAGATTGATGTCATACTCAAGCCTATTAACCCCTTTGTAACCTGCCTCATTAAAATAATTTCCCAGATAACCCTCTCTGATTTTTCTATTCTCATTTTCTCACTCCACTCTGCTGGCCTTTGGATCATCTTGTTGAAATCACCACTTTCTTTTAAGGGACAGTTTAAGGTGAAAACTGAAGTGAGGGAGAGGGAGAGAAGATGGCGGAAGAGTAAGACGTGGAGATCATCTCCCTCCCCACAAATACATCATAAATACATCTACACATGGAACTGCTCCTGTAGAACACCCACTGAACGCTGGCAGAAGACCTCAGACCTCCCAAAAGGCAAGAAACACCCCCATGTACCTGGGTAGGGCAAAAGAAAAAAGAATAAACAGAGACAAAAGAATAGGGACAGGACCTGCACCAGTGGGAGGGAGCTGTGAAGGAGGAAAGGTTTCCACACAATAGAAGCCCCTTCACAGGCGGAGTCTGCGGGTGGCAGACGGGGGGAGCTTCGAAGCTGCGGAGGAGAGCACAGTAACAGAGTGCAGAGGGCAAAACGGAGAGATTCCCGCAGAGGACCGGTGCTGAGCAGCACTCAGCAGACTGAGAGGCTTGTCTGCTCACCCGCCGGGAAGGGCGGGGGCTGGGAGCTGAGCCTCGGGCTTCGGTCGGAAGCCGGGAGAGGACTGTGGTTGGCAGCGTGAACACAGCCTGAAGGGGTTAGTGCCCTGCGTCTAGCCGGGAGGGGGCCCCGGAGAAGTCTGGAGCTGCCGAAGAGGCAAGAGACCTTTTCTTCCCTCTTTGTTTCCTGGGGCGCGAGGAGAGGGGATTAAGCACGCAGCGTAAAGGAGCTCCAGAGATGGGCACAGAGCTGCCGAAGAGACAAGAGACTTTTTCTTGCCTCTTTGTTTCCTGGTGCGAGAGGAGAGGGGATTAAGCGCGTCGCTTAAAGGAGCTCCAGAAACGGGCGCGAGCCGCTGCTGTCAGCGTGGACATCAGAGACGGGCGTGGGACGCTAGGGCTGCTGCTGCCACCTCCAAGAAGCCTCTGTGCGAGCACAGGTCACTCTCAACACCTCCCCTCCGGGGAGCCTGTGCAGCCCGCCACTGCTGGGGTCCCAGGATCCAGGGACAGCTTCCTTGGGAGAATGCATGTCACGCCTCGGGCTGGTGCAGTGTCACACCGGCCTCTGCCGCCGTGGGGATGCCCCGCATCCGTGCCCATCCCTCCCCCCGGCCTGAGTGAGCCAGAGCCCCTGAATCAGCTGCTCCTTTAACCCCATTCTGTCGGAGCGAAGAGCAGACGCCCTCGGAGGACCTACGCGCAGAGGCGGGGCCAAGTCCAAAGCTGAACCCCAGGAGCTGTGCGAACAAAGAGGAGGCTGATTGAACCGTTTTTTCTTTTTTTATAAAATTTTTCTTCTTAATAATTATTTTTAATTTTAATAACTTTATTTTATCCTACTTTATTTTATCTTCTTTCTTTCTTTCCTTTCTTTATTCCTTTCTTCCTTTTCTTCCTTCCTTCCTTTCTTCCTTTCCTTTATACTTTTTCTCCCTTTTATTCTGAGCTGTGTGGATTAAAGTCTCTTGGTGCTCCAGCCAGGCGTCAGGGCTGAGTCTCGGAGGTGGGAGAACCAACTTCAGGACACTGGTCCACAAGAGACCTCCCAGCT
>NC_041234.1:52046262-52047655 GCF_002837175.3 Physeter macrocephalus | reverse complement strand
TCTTGCTTTCTTCCTTCCTTCCTTCATGTCTTCCTTCCTTTCTTCCTTTTTTCCTTCCTTCCTTCCTTTCTTGCTTTCTTCCTTTCTTCCTTCATTTCTTCCTTTATTTCTTCCTTCCTTTCTTGCTTCCTTCCTTTCTTGCTTCCTTCCTTCCTTCATTTCTTCCTCCCTTTCTTCCTCTCTTCCTTCCTTCCTTGCTTCCTTCCTTCCTTTCTTCCTTTCTTCCTTCCTTCCTTTCTTTCCTTTCTATTTTATCTCCCTTTTATTCTGAGCTGTGTAGATTAAAGGCTCTTGGTGCCCCAGCCAGGCGTCAGGGCTGTGCCTCTGAGGTGGGAGAACCAACGTCAGCACACTGACCACAAGAGACCTCCCAGCTCCATGCAATATCAAATGGAGAAAATCTCCCAGAGATCTCCATCTCATTACCAAGGCCCACCTTCACTCAATGAC
This sequence comes from Physeter macrocephalus, assembly GCF_002837175.3. Taxonomy (NCBI): domain Eukaryota; kingdom Metazoa; phylum Chordata; class Mammalia; order Artiodactyla; family Physeteridae; genus Physeter; species Physeter macrocephalus. Next base: position 52,047,205 of record NC_041234.1, on the reverse strand, counting down.
CATCAACCTACAGTACTGGACACCCAATGCTCAACAAATAGCAAAACAGGACTACAGACCCATCCATTAGCAGAGAGGCTGCCAAAAATCATAATAAGGCTACTGACATCCCAAAACACACCACCAGACGTGGACCTGCCCACGAGACAGACAAGATCCAGCCTCATCCACCAGAACATAGGCACTAGTCCCCCCAACCAGGAAACCTACTCAACCCACTGAACCAACATTAGCCACTGGGGACAGACACAAAACACAAGGGGAACTACGAACCTGCAGCCTGCAAAAAGGAAACCCCAAGCACACGAAGCAAAATGAAAAGACAGAAAAAAACATAGCAGATGAAGGAGCAAGGTAAAAACCCACCAGACCTAACAAATGAAGAGGAAATAGGCAGTCTACCTGAAAAAGAATTCAGAATAATGTAGTAAAGATGATCCAAAATCTTGGAAATAGAATAGACAAATTGCAAGAAACATTTAACAAGGACCTAGAAGAAATAAAGAGGAAGCAAGCAACGATGAGCAACACAATAAATGAAATTAAAAATACTCTAGATGGGATTAATAGCAGAATAACTGAGGAAGAAAAAGGGATAAGTGACATGGAAGATAAAATAGTGGAAATAACTACAGTGGAGCAGAATAAAGAAAAAAGAATGAAAAGAACTGAGGACAGTCTCAGAGACCTCTGGGACAACATTAAACGCACCAACATTCGAATCAAAGGGGTCCCAGAAGAAGAAGAGAAAAAGAAAGGGACTGAGAAAATTTTTGAAGAGATTATAGTTGAAACCTTTCCTAATATGGGAAAGGGAATAGTCAATCAAGTCCAGGAAGCACAGAGAGTCCCATACAGGATAAATCCAAGGAGAAACATGCCACGACACATACTAATCAAACTATCAAAAATTAAATACAAAGAAAACATATTAAAAGCAGCA
>NC_041234.1:52043050-52046228 GCF_002837175.3 Physeter macrocephalus | reverse complement strand
GAAAAGAGAAAGAAAAGAACTGAGGACAGTCTCAGAGACCTCTGGAACAACATTAAATGCACCAACATTCGAATTATAGGGGTGTCAGAAGAAAAGAGAAAAAGAAAGGGACTGAGAAAACATTTGAAGAGATTATAGTTGAAAAATTCCCTATTATGGGAAAGGAAATAGTTAGTCAAGTCCAGGAAGCACAGAGAGTCCCATACAGGATAAATCCAAGGAGAAACATGGCAATACACATATTAATCAAACTATCAAAAATTAAATACAAAGAAAATATAATAAAAGCAGGAAGGGAAAAACAACAAATAACATACAAGGGAAACCCAATAAGGTTAACATACGATCTTTCAGCAGAAACTCTGCAAGCCAGAAGGGAGCGGCAGGACATATTTAAAGGATGAAAGGGAAAAACCTACAACCAAGTTTACTCTACCCAGCAAGGATCTCATTCAGCTTTGATGGAGAAATTAAAACCTGTTCAGACAAGCAAAAGCTGAGAGAGTTCAGCACCACCAAACCAGCTTTACAACAAATGCTAAAGGAACTTCTCGAGGTAAGAAACATGAGAGAAGGAAAAGACCTACAAGAACAAACTCAAAACAATTCAGTAAATGGTAATAGGAACATACATATTGATAATTACTTTAATGTAAATGGATTAAATGCTCCCACCAAACGACACAGACTGGCTGAATGGATACAAAAACAAGACCCATATATATGCTGTCTACAAGAGACTCACTTCAGACCTAGGGTCACATACAGACTGAAGGTGAGGGGATGGAAAGAGATATTCCATGCAAATGGAAATCAGAAGAAAACTGGAGTAGCAATTCTCATAGCAGACAAAATAGACTTTAAAGTAAAAACTATTACAAGAGACAAAGAAGGACACTACATAATGATCAAGGGATCGATCCATGAAGAACGTATAACAATTGTAAATATTTATGCACCCAACATAGGAACACCTCAATACATAAGGCAAATACTAACAGCCATAAAAGGGGAAATTGACAGTAACACAATCATAGTAGGGGACTTTAACACCCCACTTTCACCAATGGACAGATCATCCAAAATGAAAATAAAAAAGGAAACACAAGCTTTAAACGATACATTACACAAGATGGACTTAATTGATATTTATAGCACATTCCATCCAAAAACAACAGAATACACATTTTTCTCAAGTTCTCATGAAACATTCTCCAGGATAGATCATATCTTGGGTCACAAATCTAGCCTTGGTAAATTTAAGAAAATTGAAATCGTCTCAAGTATCTTTTCGGACCACAACGCTATGAGACTAGATATCAATTACAGGAAAAGATCCTTAAAACATACAAACACATGGAGGCTAAATAATACACTACTTAATAACGAAGTGATCATTGAAGAAATCAAAGAGGAAATCAAAAAATACTTAGAAACAAATGACAATGGAGACCCGATGACCCAATACCTATGGGATGCAGCAAAAGCAGTTCTAAGAGGGAAGTTTATAGCAATACAATCCTACCTTGAGAAACAGTAAACATCTTTAATAAACAACCTAACTTTGCACCTAAAGCAATTAGAGAAAGAAGAGCAAAACACCCCAAAATTTAGCAGAAGGAAAGAAATCATAAAGATCAGATCAGAAATAAATGGAAAAGAAATGAAGGAAACAATAGCAAAGATCAATAAAACTAAAAGCTGGCTCTTTGAGAAGACAAATAAAATTGATAAACTATTAGCCAGACTCATCAAGAGAAAAGGGAAGAAGACTCAAATCAATAGAATTAGAAATGAAAAAGGAGACGTGACAACGGACACTGCAGAAATACAAAAGATTATTAGAGATTACTACAAGCAACTGTATGCAAATAAAATAGACAACCTGGAAGAAATGGACAAATTCTTAGAAAAGCACAAGCTGCCATGACTGAACCAGTAAGAAATAGAAAATATGAACAGAACAATCACAAGCACTGAAATTGAAACTGTGGTTAAAAATCTTCCAACAAACAAAAGCCCAGGACCAGATGGCTTCCCAGGCGGATTCTATCAAACATTTAGAGAAGAGCTAACACCTATCCTTCTCAAACTCTTCCAAAATATGGCAGAGGGAGGAACACTCTTTTAGGCCACCATAACCCTGATATCAAAACCAGACAAAGACGTCACAAAGAAAGAAAACTACAAGCCAATATCACTGATGAACATAGATGCAAAAATCCTCAATAAAATACTAGCAAACAGAATCCAACAGCACATTCAAAGGATCATACACCATGATCAAGTGGGGTTTACCCAGGAATGCAAGGATTCTTCAATATATGCAAATCAATCAACGTGATACACCATATCAACAAACTGAAGGAGAAAAACCATATGATCATCTCAATAGATGCAGAGAAAGCTTTTGACAAAATTCAACACCCATTTATGAAAAAAACCCTGCAGAAAGTAGGCATAGACCGAACTTTTCTCAACATAATAAAGGCCATATATGACAAACCCACAGCCAGCATTGCTCTCAATGGTGAAAAACTGAAACCATTTCCACTAAGATCAGGAACAAGACAAGGTTGCCCACTCTCACCACTCTTATTCAACATAGTTTTGGAAGTTCTAGCCACAGCAATCAGAGAAGAAAAAGAAATAAAAGGAATCCAAATAGGAAAAGAAGAAGTAAAGCTGTCACTATTTGCAGATGACATGATATTATACATAGAGAATCCTAAGGATGCTACCAGAAAACTACTAGAGCTAATCAATGAATTTGGCAAAGTAGCAGGATACAAAATTAATGCACAGAAATCTCTGGCATTCTTATACACTAATGATGAAAAATCTGAGAGTGAAATTAAGAAAACACTCCCATTTACCATTGCAACAAAAAGAATAAAATATCTAGGAATAAACCTACCTAAGGAGACAAAAAACTTGTATGCAGAAAACTATAAGACACTGATGAAAGAAATTAAAGATGATACAAATAGGTGGAGAAATATACCATGTTCTTGGATTGGAAGAATCAACATTGTGAAAATGACTCTACTACCCAAAGCAATCTACAGATTCAATGCAATCCCTATCAAACTACCACTAGCATTTTTTACAGAACTAGAAAAAAAAATTTCACAATTTGTATGGAAACACAAAAGACCCCAAATAGCAAAAGCAATCT
>NC_041234.1:52042104-52042656 GCF_002837175.3 Physeter macrocephalus | reverse complement strand
AGATCCTTTTTGACCCACCTCCTAGAGAAATGGAAATAAAAACAAAAATGAACAAATGGGACCTAAGGAAACTTAAAAGCTTTTGCACAGCAAAGGAAACCATAAACAAGAACAGAAGACAACCCTCAGAATGGGAGAAAATATTTGCAAATGAAGCAACTGACAAAGGGTTAATCTCCAAAATTTACAAGCAGCTCATGCAGCTCAATAACAAAAAATCAAACAACCCAATCCAAAAGTGGGCAGAAGAACTAAACAGATATTTCTCCAAAGAATATATACAGATTGCCAGCAAACACATGAAAGAATGCTCAACATCACTAATCATTAGAGAAATGCAAATCAAAACTACAATGAGATATCATCTCACATCGGTCAGAATGGCCATCATCAAAAAATCTAGAAACAGGGGCTTCCCTGGTGGCGCAGTGGTTGAGAGTCCGCCTGCCGATGCAGGGAGCACGGGTTCATGCCCCGGTCCAGGAGGATCCCGCGTGCCGCAGAGCGGCTGGGCCCGTGAGCCATGGCCGCTGGGCCTGCGTGTCCGGAGCC
>NC_041234.1:52028108-52041562 GCF_002837175.3 Physeter macrocephalus | reverse complement strand
AGGGAGGGTGACGCAAGAGGGAAGAGATATGGGAACATATGTATATGTATAACTGATTCACTTTGTTGTAAAGCAGAAACTAACACACCATTGTAAAACAGTTATACTCCAATAAAGAGGTTAAAAAAACACAAAAAAAGTGAAGTGAACTCTGAAAGATTGAAAACATCATGCTGCATACAGCTTCATCATGGACCTACATGGCACACAGATAAGAAGACATGTTTTCACAGTTCACTGGGTCCTTCACATCAGAGTAAAACCATGGAGCTATGAAACAGCAAGCTAATTAAATTTTCAAGAAGCTTGAAATCATGGTATATCTAGCAACATTTCTAAGGGATCCAGTTGATTACTTTCTGAGCAATGGTATGCATAGTTCTCAGAAAGAGAATGATTCTTATTGTGCCATCTGCATGGAGTCCCACAGTCACAGGAAAATTTCCACAAGATCATTCTTTGCCAAGAAAAGCTTGGTTGCTGCTTTACAACACACAGGATTGCCCACAGTATTAGGGAGTGAAAACCGCTTTGGTATGCTCCTTAAACTCTATGGGCCTTATTGAGAAATACATGAGGAGGCATTACAGTTTAGGTTGACAGCACAGAGTTTAGGGTCAGGGCTTAGGTTTAAGTTCTGGATCTGCTGCTTAATAGGTAAGTACCCTTGGGCAAGTATTGATATAATTATTGCATAAACAAAGTGCTGTCATGTGATCTGCATCTGCAACAGCTATTTATAGCAGCTTTTATGTGTGCTCCTCTGTCTCTCTAACTTATTTCCAACACTTATGTGTCAAGTTGCTGCAGGCCAATTTGGCCTGTTGCTTCAGTTCTCCCCCAGTACACAACTCTCATTATGCTTCATGTTCTATTTCTGGGTGCAATGGAAATTTTCTTTGGCTTATTTGGCTCATGTTCGACTCATTTTAGCTCATCATAGAGTAACTACTTTGTTATTCCAACGTTATTCACATTTCTTAATCAGAGGAGTTGACTTACAATGAGACTGGTAAAAATGCTTTGATTCCCGTCAAAGACCTCACAACTGTTGTTCCATGCCAATAATGCCTGTAGGTGATTCAAATGAAATTTCTCAAAACTCCTGAGAAACCATCTGTAGGGTCAGATGTTTCAGAATTCTGAGATCTTGCCTGATTTAAAATCTTATAATTCTATATGGCCAGTGGAGACTTTCAATTAAATCTTGTATTTGAGTGCGGGTAACATCTTTATTGTAAAGAACAGTGGAATAGCAGCCAGAATACCATGGCTCTAGTTCTGACTCTGTCACCACATGGCCCTGGTCTTCTTTATCTACTAGGAACAAGGAATATACCCAAAATGCTGTGATTAAGATCCAGCAAGTTAATGTGTGTGAGTGTTTCCGAAAGTATAAAAATTTAAGATATTATTTTGTCGCATTATATCTGTTAGTCTCTCACAAAATATATATTGTATAGGTTCCTACATTAAAAAAAATTTTTTTGTCTGCCCTGTGCAGCATTTGGCATCTTAATTCCCCAACCAGGGATTGAACCCGTGCCCCCTGAAGTGGAAGCATGGAGCCCTAACCACTGGACTGCCAGGGAACTCCCAGGTTCCTACATTTAAAAAAAAATTAGAGCATTACTGGACAATACTTTACCTGAGTAGAAAAATGCAGTGGCAATACTCAGCCCTAATAGAAATCATTGGTAGAGTCTAGGGTTTCTCTAGTGTAAAGTATTGATAACACAGAATAGATGCTGAGTAAATATTTACTGATGATGATATAGGTAGGCATTAATGAAAGAGGCCATTATTGATTTGTCAACTAGACAATAATAAGCCAGAAACATCCAATCAATCACTAAGTTCTGTCAATCCTATCTCCATAATATCTCTGGAATTGATCTATTGCCATTGCTACTGCCAAGTTCAGGCCTTTATTTTATGACTATGGCATTAAATTCATGACTCCAATCTGAACTCCCTCCAGTCCAACCTTACTACTTAAGCCAGAGTGGTTTAATGAACATACAGATCTGATCATGTTACTTTCCTGATTAAAACCATTCACTTGGTACAGAATCAAGCATTAACTTCCTAAAATGAAATACAAGCCCCTTCACCATCAGGCTTCTGCTCACCCAGGCTCATCTCTTCTCTGCCTTACACTCCCTAGACTCCTGAACCTGGAAATGTTTTCTTTCGACTTCTTGCTGTTAAAAATGCCATTTCCTTCACATGGAATTCCCTTCAACTGGAAACTTTATTCTTCTGTAAATAATTCCTTTCAAGCATCCTCTGACCCTGGAAACCTGGGGTGTAATATGAATCCTGAAACAAAGTAAAGCTAACTGCATGGGCCATGCATATCCTTTGTCTTCATCAGACTTATCATTAGTCCATGGTGCCTCTAAATAAGGAGTTAATAATTATTTGCCTGTCTTGTGTGAAAGTTTGAGAACGCAGCAATGAATACAAATTGCAAACGCATTACTGTCGCCAGGGCTTCAGGTTACATTTACACTTGGAAATGTAGTTTCCTAGATAACTGTAAACATATTTCAACATTATTTTGTTGGATGATAGTGGTAATAAAAGAATATAAACCTGTCTTTAAACATTGACTTCTCTGCATACATTTTCATTTTACCGTCCTTCAGCGAATCTAGCTGTTTTTCAATAATTAGATGCTGCAGAAACCACAGGGAAGAGGTAGAGAGGCAAATTAGCAGAGTAAAGGGGTGTGTGTGTGTGTTTAAAACTCTTCCAAGAGCAAAAGACCAAAGGAAAACTTTGGTTTTCGCACAAAGTTTGTGCGAAAAAGAACAATCAGCCAAATGAAAGCACTTACAACACAGCAAGTGACTCTCACAGGCAGTGAATCTCACAGATGAAGCTTCCTTCCCGGAGAAATCAGTATCTGTAGTTTAATCTGCCCTAAGCGTTAGTACACAGGAGAGTGATAAGAATATTCACAGGGAAAATGGAGAGAGTGGATTTTGGCACTGAGTTGGAGGCGGCAGGAGAAGAGTGAAATGATTGACAAGATAGAGTTGCCAGATTTAGCAAATGCAATATTTGGGACATAATTATACTAAGAAATGACTCATTGTTTATCTGAAATTCAAATTTAACTGCGCATCCTGTGTTTTACCTGAAAAATCTAGGAAAAGAGAGAAAGGCAATGTTACTCCGTTATTCCGTGCTGTGTAAAAAAAAAAACACTCAAAGACCGGCCCTAGAAGAAAAAAAGCGGTTGCGCTAAAGCATCTGAATCTTCAGAGAGAAGCTGTTTCCGCTCTCCTCCAGGGAGGGCGGGGTGGTGAGGAGGATTAAGGTAGCGAGTTCGGACCGTCAGCGTCCCACAATCCTCTGCTCTCGGTTCCTCTTTCCTCGCTCAAGATGGCGCTGCTCGCGATACCTTCCTGGCGCTGGGCAGCTGCGGCGGCTGCTTTCGAAAAGCGTCTGCACGCCGTGATACCGATCCGGCCCCTAGTCTCTGTCTGGGGCCCAGGTCCGCAATGGAGGTCACGTCAGCTCGGCGGCTCGGGAACTGCTGGAATCTCCCAGGTGAGATGCCGTTCACTTGGAAGTGTAGCGTGAAGGACAAGGGGACCTATAGGGAAAAGGTTGCCCTTGTGTCTTCAGGTCAGAGCCAGTACAAAGAAGAAAGGTTGTCAGGGCTAACCTGGAGCAGCAGTAAGTGAAGGAAGTTAGGGTTGGAAATTTGAGGAAGGGGTGAAGAAAATCTTTGGGGTACAGTAAATGGGAATGGGACGGAAGGTTCCGGGCAGAGGGCACCTGGAGCGCTGGTGACTCTCGCAGGATTTACAGTTTTTTCTCTTAGTTTAAGAGGCAGGGTAGACACCATTCCCATACTGCTTACTTTTCTAAATGCAAGGAGAACTGGGCTACTTTCCAAAGTTAGTAATGGAATTTGGGACCAGTTTGCCAATGGTTAAGATTTTACTCAGTCGGAAGTAGCAATTTGGAGGGCATTGGAAGATAACAAGCTGCCTGTTAACAAGCGGCAAATTGAGTTAGCACCAGTTAGCTTCCTTGCTGACAGGGCTGCTTTATAGGCCCAAACCGTAATTATCTATGTCGCCAAAACATAGACCGCCCTAAATTCATATGTAAACACGATTATCCTTTGATCTGAAAAACAGTGTTCTTTTGTGTACACAGGTCACTTTGGAAGCCATAAGGCTACTTATCTTTAATGAATGTAGCTATGGCTACAGTGCATCTTAATATTTGTGTTCATTATTATCTGTCACTTAAGAATAGTGTTTTATTGTTATTTGTATTCGTACTTCAGTATATCTTTCTACTGCCCATAATTGACGAAAAGCTTAATTGGCACCCCTGTTCATCTGTATCGCTAAAGTGTTGTCAGCTTCATATGAGAAACAACATATCAAATTTTGATTCTTTGTCAACAGATGTTTAATATCTGCTGTGTACATAGTGCTATGCTAGGTAATGGAGTACCAAGAGAAACGCAGTAATATCTTCAAGCTGGACAATTTAGTTAATGAGATTGGATCTACGCATTACAAGAATAGCTAAAAAACAACGTAGTAGATTAAATATCAAATGAATAGTATGAATAATAAGGGCTGTAGGCATCCAGAGGAAATAGTGATAATTAAGAACTAGATTATAGAGAGGATCTCATGCTGGCAATAGAACTGGGGAGAACATTCCAAGCAGGGAGTATGACACTAGGCATGTGGAATGCTGAAGGAATTATATCCATATGTTCATTCAGTAATTATTGAACATCTTTACATTAGTGAACAGTACAAAATATACACCCTGTCCTTAAAGGGTTTAAAATCTAGTAGGGGAAATAGATAAGTAAATAGGCAATTAATACAGTAGTGCAATGATGGGGAAGGTACAAAGTACTGGAAGAATATACATGAGAGGCATCAAGACTAATCTTGAGGTGGAGAAAATTGACTTGAGTAACTGATATCTAAACCAAGACCTGAAAAATTAGAAGTTAGCTAAAGAGGGAATAACATGTACAAAGGCCCACAGGTAAGAAAGAGCATGAAACTTTTGTAGAACTGCTTATAGTTTAGACTAGTGAGGATTTCATGATAGGAGATGGCAGATTAGGGTAGAGAAGCAAATCCAGATCCTTTTATTAAGGTTTTTTAAAAGCACTTTGTAGTTGAAATTTGTAACATGTGATCTTTTGGGAACCAGTCTTGTTCTCTAGTCCTCTAATAAGCCAGATGAAGTTAAAATAAAATTTGAAGGAAATCCAAAAAAGAGGGGATGTATGTATATGTATAGCTGATTCACTTTGCTGTACAGTAGAAACTAAAACAACATTGTAAAGCAACTGTACTCCAGTAAAAATTAATTTAAAAAAAGATAAAATTTGTAGGACTTTCAGGCTAGAAAATGAGGGGGAAGGAGACGTCATTAGGAGATTCAGAGGAGGTGATGACGATAAAAAGTTAGCTTTCTCTCTTTACATGAACACTATCCCCACAATTTCCTTCACTCTCTCCTATATATCCTGCCATTTCTTTGGTTACCATTTCTGAAGTATGAAAGACAAGGAAAAGATGTTACCTTTGTTTTCTACTTCTTAAAGACATGCAACTCTTGCCTCTTTTTTAAAAATGTTGATTTAACAGGGAGATGAAGGAATGATTATAAGGTTTTTAAAGTAGAACCTGGTACAACCTGAGGCAAATTTTCAGATTAATTAGTCACTTGTGGTTAAGATTACAAAATAAATATTGAATGCATACTTTTAGGACAATCATTAGTATTTATAGCATATTTTAGAGCTGAAAGGAACCTTAGTGCAGTGTTATGAAATCACGTTAGTGGGTTGGATCAGCACTTTGTTTTAGATGAAATTTAGTAGAATAGGAAAGAAAATATCAATGCTTTATATGTATTAAGGGGAGTATTGTTTTACAAATACATATATATACATTACCATGTGTATGTGGTTACTGGAATGCATTGTGAAATGTGTTTTTCACACAGGATTTTGCTCTAGAGTTATGCTGTGCAATGCGGTAGTCATTAGCTTCCTGTGACTGTTTAAATTTACATTAAAGTAAAAATTTAATTCCTCAGTTGCATTACTCACATTTTAAGGGCTGAATAGCCATGTAGATGTGGAACATTTCCATCATTGCAGAAATTTCTATTGAACACTACTACTTTAGAAAAGATCAGGGACTTCCCTGGTGGCACAGTGGTTAAGAATCCACCTGCCAATGCTGGGGGGGCATTGGATTCTATCCCTGGTCCGGGAAGACCCCACATGCCATGGAGCAACTAAGCCCGTGCGCCACAACTACTGAGCCTGCACTCTAGAGCCCGCGAGCCATAACTACTGAAGCCTGCATGCCACAACCACTGAAGCCTGCCCGCCTAGAGCCCATGCTCTGCAACAAGAGAAGCCACCGCAGTGAGAAGCTTGTGCACTGCAGTGAAGAGTAGGCCCCGCTCGCCGCAACTAGAGAAAGCCCACGCAGCCCCGCCCGCCGCAACTAGAGAAAGCCCACGCACAGCAACAAAGACCCAAAGCAGCCAAAAATTAAAAAAAAAAAAAAGAAATTAAAAAAAATAAAGTACTCCACAAAGTATTTTTTTTAAAAAGAAAAGATCATATCCAGCCCTTCTAATTTTGCAGATGAGGAGACTAAGTTCTAGTGTAGATAAATGACAGCCATTAAGGCCATTCATTTGTTTATTGCCTTCTGTGTGTTAGATATTTATATAAGGGTAATTAAGACTGTGACAGACCCTAATCATACAGTGAATGTTTGTTGAATTCTAAAGATACTTATCTAATAATTACTAGACCACTATTCATAGAGGAAAACACTTAAAACAGTTTTTTCTTAAAATGGGAATATTTCATATGATAAGACATAAATTGTAATGATTATTATATATTTGTCTCTCTACTACACTAATTAATATTGAAAGGACTTATGAATTTTGAATGATAGAATTTTGGATTTATTTCATTAATATTGATACGGTAGAAACTGAGGCATCATATACTTAATCCATAGTGCCATTTGTATCTGTGTTTAACAAGTCCTTGACTCTTGATCCTGACACTGATCATATATTTTCTTCATTTTTTAAATTAATTTTTATTGGAGTATAGTTGATTTACAATGTTGTGTTAGTTTCTGCTGTACAGCGAAGTGAGTCAGTTATACATATACATATATCCCCTCTTTTTTAGATTCTATTCCCATATAGGTCATTACAGAGTATTGAGTAGAGTTCCCTGTGCTATACAGTAGGTTCTTATTAGTTATCTATTTTATATATAGTAGTGTGTATTGTTAATCCCAACCTCCTAATTAATCCCTTCCTCCCCTTTGGTAACCATAAGTTTGTTTTCTATGTCTGTGAGTCTATTTCTGTTTTGTAAATAGGTTCATTTGTACCATTTTTTAAGATTCCACATTTAAGCAATATCATGATATTTGTCTTTCAATGTCTGACTTACTTCACTCAGTATGACAATCTCTAGGTCCATCCATGTTGCTGCAAATGGCATTATTTTGTTCTTTTCTTTGGCTGAGTAATATTCCATTGTATATATGTACCACATCCTCTTTATCCATTCCTCTGTTGATGGACAGTTAGGTTGCTTCCATGTCCTGGCTATTGTAAATAGTTCCACAATGAACATTGGGGTGCATGTATCCTTTCGAATTATGGTTTTCTCAGGGTATATGCCCAGTAGTGGGATTGCTGGATCATATGGTAATTCTATTTTTAGTTTTTTAAGGAACCTTCATACTGTTCTCCATAGGGGCTGTACCAATTTACATTCCCACCAACAGTGTAGGAGGGTTTCCATTTCTCTACACCCTCTCCAGCATTTATTGTTTGCAGATTTTTTGATGATGGCCATTCTGACTGGTGTGAGGTGATGCTGTGTAGTTTTGATTTGCATTTCTCTAATAATTAGTGATGTTGAGCATCTTTTCATGTGCCTCTTGGCCATCTGTATGTCTTCTTTGGAGAAATGTCTATTTAGATCTTCTGCCCATTTTTTGATTGGATTGTTAGGTTTTTTGATATTGAGCTGTATGAGCTGTTTGTATATTTTGGAGATTAGTCCCTTGTCGTTCACATTGTTGGCAAATATTTTATCCCATTTTCTGGGTTGTCTTTTCATCTTGTTTATGGTTTCCTTTGCTGTGCAAAAGCTTTTGTGTTTAATTAGGTCCCATTTGTTTTTGTTTTTATTTTCATTACTCTCGGAGGTGGATCACAAAAGATCTTGCTGTGATTTATGTCAGAAAGTGTTCTGCCTATGTTTTCCTCTAAGAGTTTTATAGTATCTGGTCTTACATTTAGGTCTTTAATCCATTTTGAGTTTATTATTATTAATTTGAGTTTATTAAGAAAAATAGTTTTTCCTTAAAATGGGAGGATTTCATATGATAAGACCTAAATTGTAATGATTATTATACAATTGCCTCTCTACTACACTAATTAATATTAAAAGGACTTAATGAATATTGAATGATAGAATTTTGGATTTATTTCATCAATATTTATATGGTAGAAACTGAGGCATCATATACTTGTTCCATAGTGCCTTTTTATCTATGTTTAGCGAGTCCTCGACTCTTGATTGTGGCACTGATCATAACTTTTTTCATTTGGCTTTTTTTTGAAACATCTTTATTGAGATTAATTCACATATCATACAGTCACCCACTTAAAGTGTGGATTTAGTATATTCAATGGATTTTAGTATATTCAGTGGTATATACCACCATCACCATAGTCAATTTTACATTTTCTTTACCTCAGAAAGAAACCTGCTACCCTTTTGGCTATCACCCTCCTTCCCTCTCCCGCACCAGGCCTATGCAACCACTAATCTATGTTCAGTCTCTATAGATTTGTCCATTCTGGACATTTCACATAAATGGAATCATATAATATTTGGTCTTGAGACTGGCTTCTTTCACTTAGCATTATGTTTTCAAGGTTCATGCATATTATGGCATGCATTAAATACCTCATTCCTTTTTATGGCTGAATAATATTCTATGATATGGATGTAAAAGATTATCTTTATGTGTTCATCAGTTGATAGACATTCAGGTTGTTTCCATCTTTTGGCTATTATGAATAATGCTGCAATAAACATTCATGTACAAGTTTTATATGGACAAAAGTTTTCATTTCTCTTGGGTGTATACCTAAGAGTAGAATTGTTGTCATATGGTAATTCTGTTTAGTTCTTTAAGGAACTGCCAGACTGGTTTTCAAAGTGACTACAACATTTTACATTAGTATTAGACGTGTACAGGGTTCCAGTTTCTCCATATCCTAGCTAATTGTTGTTATCTGACTTTTTTTAGTCTAGCCATCTTGGTGGGTGTGAAGTCATGTATCCTTGTGGTTTTGATTTGTATTTCCTTGATGACTGAAGATGTTGAGCATCTATTCATGTGTTTATTGCCCATTTGTATATATTCTTTGGAGAAATGTCAGTTCAGGTCCTTTGCCCAATTTTTAATTGGATTATTGGTCTTTTTATTATTGAGATATGAGTCTTTATTCTAGATTCAAGTCCCTTATCAGATATATGATTTGCAAATATTTTCTCCCATTCTGTGGGTTGTCGTTTTCTTTCTTGATAGTGTCCTTTGAAGCACAAAAATTTTTCATTTTGTTGAAGTCAAATTTATTTATTTTTTTTCTTTTGTTGGTCATACTTTTGGTGTTATAGCTAAAAATCCATTGCCATATCTGAGGTCATGAAGATTTACCCTTATGTTTTCTTCCAAGAATTTTATAATTTAATTCTAGTGAGATATAGAAACATTACTTTTGCATAGTTCTAGTTCCTTACCCTGCTTTGTTGTTTTACTTTTATATATATTACATCTATAAATGTTAAAATCCAACAATACATTGTCATAATTATGACTATATAATTTTATGACTTTTAAAGAAGCTGAGAGAAGAAAGGAGGGTAAGTAAATATTTTTGGCTTTTTTTATATTAACCTTCATATTTATCATTTCTGGTTCTCTTCATTTGTGCTCTTGTGTTTGAGTTACCATCTGGAGTCATTTCCTTATCCCAGTATAGCTGTGCTCCCACCCATCTCCTTTGTGCTGTTATTGGCAAGTATACTGCATCTCTATATGTTATAGGCTTAATCATACATTATATAAATATTATTTTATACAATTGCTTTTGAAATTAGTACAAAGAAGAAAGTAGAAAAGTATGCATTTATACAGTCTTTTATAATAACACAATTACCTTTTCCTGTGCTCTTGTTTTTTTGCATGTGTGGATTTGAATTACAGTCTGAGATCACTTGCTTTCAGGCTAAAGAACTTACATTAGTATTTCTTGTAAGGTACTTCGGCTAGTAACCAATTCTCTCAATTTTTGTTTGTCTGGGAATGTCTTTATTTTGCCTTTATGTTTGAACAACAGCTTTCCTGGATATAAGACTCTTCCTTGACAGTTTTTTCTTTGAGCCCTTTGAATATGGTATCCTACTGCCTTACAGCTTATACTTGTTTCTGCTAAGGAATTAGCTGTTAGTTTTATTGGGGTTCTCTTATTACTGCGGAGTCTTTTTTCTCTTGTTACCTTCAAGATTTTCCCCTTGTTTTTGGCTTTCAGTATTTTTACTATAATATGTCTGTGGATCTCTTTGCATGTTTCCTATTTGGAATTTGTTGAGCTTCCTGGATGTGTGAATTTTTGTTCTTTTTAATAAGCTTTGGAGGCTTTCAGCCATTATTTCATTGAGTAGTTTTTCTTCCCCTTTATCTCTCTCCTTTCTCTCTGGTACAGTCATTATACATATATTGGTGCACTTAATAATGTCCTACATTTCTCTGAGAATCTGTTTATTTTTTTTCACTCTTTTTAAATCTCTGTTCTTCATATTGTATGATTTCTATTACTCATCTTTGAGTTCATTAATTCTTTGTTCTGTCAGTTCACATCTACTTTTGAGCACCTCTACTTAATTTTTCATTTCAGTTATTGTAATTTTCAACACTAGGATTTCCATTTGGTTCTTTTTTTATAATTCCTATACGTATCAATACATTCCTATTGATACTATACCTGTGATGTGACATTGTCATCACACCTTCCTTTATTTCTTTTTTTTGTTGAATTTTTGAATTTTATTTTTTTATACAGCAGGTTCTTATTAGTCATCCATTTTATACACATCAGTGTATACATGTCAAACCCAATTTCCCACTTTATCACACACCACCCCCACCCACCGCTGCTTTCCCCCCTTGGTGTCCATACGTTTGTTTTCTACAGCTGTGTCTCAATTTCTGCCCTGTAGACTGGTTCATCTGTACCATTTTTCTAGGTTCCACATATATGCGTTAATATGCGATATTTGTTTTTCTTTTTCTGACTTACTTCGCTCTGTATGAGAGTCTCTGGATTCATCCATGTCTCTACAAATGACCCAATTTCTTTCCTTTTTATGGCTGAGTAATATTCCATTGTATACATGTACCACATCTTCTTTATCCATTCGTCTGTCAATGGGCATTTAGGTTGCGTCCATGACCTGGCTATTGTAAATAGTGCTGCAATGAACATTGGAGTGCATGTGTCTTTTTGAATTCTGGTTTTCTCTGGGTATATGCCCAGTAGTAGGATTGCTGGGTCATATGGTAATTCTATTTTTAGATTTTTAAGGAACCTCCATACTGTTCATCATAGTGGCTGTATCAGTTTACATTCCCACCAAAAGTGCAAGAGGGTTCCCTTTTCTCCACACCCTCTCCAACATTTGTTGTTTGTAGATTTTCTGATGTCCATTCTAACTGGTGTGAGGTGATACCTCCTTGTAGTTTAGATTTGCATTTCTCTAATAATTAGTGATGTTGAGCAGCTTTTCATGGGCTTCTTGGCCATCTGTATGTCCTCTTTGGAGAAATGTATATTTACGTCTTCTGCCCATTTATTGATTGGGTTGTTTGTTTTTTTAATACTGAGCTGCATGAGCTGTTTATACATTTTGGAGATTAATCCTTTGTCCGTTGATTTGTTGCAAATATATTTTCCTATTCTGAGGGTTGTCTTTTCGTCTTGTTTGTAGTTTCCTTTGCTTTGCAAAAGCTTTTAAGTTTCATTAGGTCCCATTTGTTTATTTTTGTTTTTATTTCCATTACTCTAGTAGGTGGATCAAGAAAGATCTTGCTGTGATTTATGTCAAAGAGTGTTCTTCCTATGTTTTCCTCTAAGAGTTTTATAGTGTACAGTCTTACATTTAGGTCTCTAATCCATTATATTTGTGGTTTTGTGCCAGTACCATATTGTCTTGATTACTGTAGCTTTGTAGTATAGTCTGAAGTCAGGGAGTCAGATTCCTCCAGCTCCATTTTTTTCCCTCAAGACTGCTTTGGCTATTTGGGGTCTTTGGTATCTCCATACAAATTTTAAGATTTTTTGTTCTAGTTCTATAAAAATGCCATTGGAAATTTGATGGAGATTGCATTGAATCTGTAGATTGCTTTGGATAGTATAGTCATTTTCATAGTATTGATTCTTCCAATCCAAGAACATGGTATATCTCTCCATCTGTTGGTATTATCTTTAATTTCTTTCAACAGTGTCTTATAGTTTTCTGCATACCGGTCTTTTGTCTCCTTAGGTAGGTTTATTCCTAGGTACTTTATTCTTTTTGTTGCAATGGTAAATGGGAATATTTCCTTAATTTCTCTTTCAGATTTTTCATCATTAGTGTATAGGAATGCAAGAGATTTCTCTGCATTAATTTTGTATCCTGCAACTTTACCCAATTCATTGATTAACTCTAGTAGTTTTCTGGTAGTGTCTTTAGGATTCTCTATGTCTAGTATCATGTCATCTGCAGACAGTGACAGTTTTACTTCTTCTTTTCCAATTTGTATTCCTTTCATTTCTTTTTCTTCTCTGATTGCCATGGCTAGGACTTTCAAAACTGTGTTGAATAATCCTGGCGAGAGTGGACATCCTTGTCTCATTCCTGATCTTAGAGGAAATGCTTTCAGTTTTTCACCATTGAGAATGATGTTTAATATGGTTTATCACATTGATTGATTTGCATATATGGAAGAATCCTTGCGTCCCTGGGATAAATCCCACTTGATCATGGTGTATGATCCTTTTAATGTGTTATTGGATTCTGTTTGCTACTATTTTGTTGAGGATTTCTGCATCTATATTCATCTGTGATATTGGTCTGTAATTTTCGTTTTTTGTGGTATCTTTGGTTTTGGTATCAGGGTGATGGTGGCCTCATAGAATGATTTTGGGAGTGTTCCTTCCTCTGCAATTTTTTGGAAGAATTTGAGAAGGATGGGTGTTAGCTCTTCTCTAAATGTTTGATAGAATTCACCTGTGAAGCCATCTGGTCCTGGACTTTTGTTTGTTGGAAGATTTTTAAT
>NC_041234.1:52001990-52019830 GCF_002837175.3 Physeter macrocephalus | reverse complement strand
GTGTCTGTTGTAACTTCTCCTTTTTCATTTCTAATTTTATTGATTTGAGTGCTCTCCCTCTTTTTCTTGATGAGTCTGGCTAATGGTTTATCAATTTTTTTTATCTTCTCAAAGAACCAGCATTTAGTTTTATTGATGTTTGCTATTGTTTTCTTTGTTTCTATTTCATTTATTTCTGCTCTGATCTTTATGATTTATTTCCTTCTGCTAACTTTGGGTTTTGTTTGTTCTTCTTTCTCTAGTTCCTTTAGGTGTAAGGTTAGATTGTTTATTTGAGATTTTTCTTGTTTCTTGTGGTAGCCTTGTATAGCTATAAACTTCCCTCATAGAATTGCTTTTGCTGCATCTGATAGGTTTTGGATCGTCGTGTTTTCATCATCATTTATCTCTAGGTATTTTTTGTTTTCCTCTTTGATTTCTTCAGTGATCTCTTGGTTATTTAGTAACGTTTAGCCTCCATGTGTTTGTGTTGTTTACTTTTTTTCCCCCTGTAATTGATTTCTAGTCTCATAGCATTGTGGTCAGAAAAGATGCTTGATATGATTTCAATTTTCTTAAATTTACTGAGGCTTGCTTTGTGATCCAAGATGTGATCTATCCTGGAGAATGTTCCGTGCACACTTGAAAAGAAAGTGTAGTCTTCTGTTTTTGGATGGAATGTCCTATAAATATCAATTAAATTTATCTGGTCTGTTGTGTCATTTAAAGCTTGTATTTCCTTATTAATTTTCTGTTTGGATGATCTGTCCATTGGTGTAAGTGAGGTGTTAAAAGTCCCCCACTATTATAGTGTTACTGTCAATTTCCTCTTTTATAGCTGTTAGCAGTTGCCTTATATATTGTGGTGCTCCTATTTTGGGTGCATATATATTTATAATTGTTATATCTTCTTCTTGGTTTGATCCCTTGATCATTATGTAGTGTCCTTCCTTGTCTCTTGTAACATTCTTTATTTTAAAGTCTCTTTTATGTGATATGAGTATTGCTACTCCAGCTTTCTTTTGATTTCCATTTGTCTGCAATATCTTTTTCCATCCCCTCACTTTCAGTCTGTATGTGTCCCTAGGTCTGAAATGTGTGTGTTGTAGACAGTATGTATATGGGTCTTGTTTTTGTATCCATTCAGCAAGCCTGTGTGTTTTGGTTGGAGCATTTAATCCATTCACGTTTAAGGTAATTATTGATATGTATGTTCCTCTTACAGTTTTCTTAACTGTTTTGGGTTTGTTTTTGTTGGTCGTTTTCTTTTGTGTTTCCCACCTAGAGAAGTTCCTTTAGCATTTGTTGTAGAGCTGGTTTGGTGGTGCTGAATTCTCTTTGCTTTTGCTTGTCTGTAAAGCTTTTGATTTCTCCATGGAATCTGAATGAGATCCTTTCCTGGTAGACTAATCTTGGTTGTAGGGTCTTCCTTTCATCACTTTAAGTATATCATGCCACTCCCTTCTGGCTTGTAGAGTTTATGCTGAGAAATCAGCTGTTAACCTTACGGGAGTTCCCTTGTAAGTTGTCATTTTTCCCTTGCTGCTTTCAATAATTTTTCTTTGTCTTTAATTTTTGCCAGTTAATTACTATATGTCTCAGTGTGTTTCTCTTTGGGCTTATCCTTTTGGGACTCTCTGCACTTCCTGGACTTGGGTGTCTCTTTCCTTTCCTATATTAGGGAAGTTTTCAACTATAATCTCTTCAAATATATTTTCGGGTCCTTTCTCTCTCTCTTCTCCTTCTGGGACCCGCATAATGCAAATGTTGTTGCATTTAATGTTGTCCCAGAGGTCTCTTAGGCTGTCTTCATTTCTTTTCATTCTTTTTTCTTTATTCTCTTCCACAGCAGTGAATTCCACCATTCTGTCTTCCAGGTCACTTATCCGTTCTTCTGCCTCAATTATTCTGCTATTGATTCCTTCTAGTGCATTTTTCATTTCAGTTATTGTGTCGTTCAGCTCTGCCTGTTTGTTCTTTAATTCTTGTAGATCTTTGTTAAACATTTCTTGCATCTTCCTGATCTTTGCCTCCATTCTTTTTCTGAGGTCCTGGATCATCTTTACTATCACTATCATTATTCTGAATTATTTTTCTGGAAGTTTGGCTGTCTCCACTTCATTTAGTTGTTTTTCTGGGGTTTTATCTTGTTCCTTCATCTGGTACATAGCCGTCTGCTTTTTCATCTTGTCTGTCTTTCTGTGAATGTGGTTTTTGTTCCACAGGCTGCAGGATTGTAGTTCTTGCTTCTATGTCTGCCTTCTGGTGGATGAGGCTATCTAAGAGGCTTGTGCAGGTTTCCTAATGGAAGGGACTGTTGGTGGGTAGAGGTGGGTGTTGCTCTGGTGGGCAGAGCTCAGTAAAACTTTAATCTGCTTGACTGCTGATGGGTGAGGCTGAGTTTCCTCCCTGTTGGTTGTTTGGCCTGAGGAGACCCAACACTGGAGCCTGCCCGGGCTCTTTGGTGGGGCCAATGGTGCACTCTGAGAGGGCTCACGCCAAGGAGTACTTCCCAGAACTTCTGCTGCCAGTGTCCTTGTCCTCACAGTGAGCCACAGCCACCCTCCGCTTCTGCAGGAGACCCTCCAACACTAGCAGGTAGGTCTGGTTCAGTCTCCTTTGTTGTCACCGCTCCTTCCCCTGGGTTCCAATGTGCACACTACTTTGTGTGTGCCCTCTAAGAGTGGAGTCTGTTTCTCCCAGTCCTGTCAAAGTCCTGCAATCAAATCCTGCTAGCCTTCACAGTCTTATTCTCTAGGAATTCCTCCTCCCATTGCTGGACCCCCAGGTTGGGAAGCCTTATGTGGAGCTCAGAACCTTCACTCTAGTAGGGGGACTTCTGTAGTATAATGTTTTCCAGTTTGTGAGTCACCCACCCAGCAGTTATGGGATTTGATTTTATTGTGATTGCGCCTTCTCCTGTCTCATTGTGGCTTCTCCTTTGTCTTTGGATGTGGGGTATCTTTTTTGGTGAGTTCCAGTGTCTTCCTGTCGATGATTGTTCAGCGGTTAGTTGTGATTCTGGTGTTCTTGCAAGAGGGAGTGAGAGCACATCGTTCTTCTCTGCCATCTTGAACCAATCTTCCTTTATTTCTTTAACAGGGTTTCCTTTAGTCTTTGAACATATTTATAATGACAACTTTGAAGGTTTTTTCTCTTCAGTCTGACATCTGGTCAAAACCATAGGCAGTTTCTTTTGCCTGCTCTTTTCCTCAGTGTATAGGTTGTAGTTTCATGTTCCTTTGTGTGTCTTGCAATTTTTTGGAAAAGTGGACATTTTAGATAATGTAGTAACTCTTGGTACTGGTCCCCTCCCTCCCAGGGCTTATTAGTGTTATTTACTTGTTTGTTTGTTTATTTAGGAATTGGCTGGATTTTAGTGCTGTCTATCTCCACCCTCCCCTTGCTCCCCACTTCACAGTGTTAGTGCCTCTGATGTTGCCTCTTAAGCAACATAGCCTTGCCAGCATAGCCTTGCATATACCCACAGTCACCCTGAGAGGGCAGTGGTTTTGCTGAGGCTCTCTCTGTCTCTTTTCCAGTTATGCTCCAATTGTTGCTGGGAGATCAGCACTGTTTTTTCCAACAGTGCCCTGGGGCAGAAATTGTTTCACAGACTAAAGCCATCAGATTGGGGTTCCTTTGAAGTGAAGGTTGTTGAGGTCAGTGTTTGAGGTTTTTTCCGACCCGAGGCAGTCTCCTGTACATTTCCCTCCTTGGTTTTCTTGTTCTGTGGGGCAGACCAGCTGACCTACAGTTCAGCCTCTATGTCCAGTGATTCCACTAGTCTTCTCCTACTTGCCTTTCACCTCAACCTTTACTATATTTGAGAGTAGCCTTGAGCTTGAACTAATCCACGTCTAGTTGTATGAAGTCACTTCCTCTGGGAAGAGATTAGGAGCTATCCGCTTCAGGGCCTTCTCTCTCCAGGCAAAATCTCCCAGCCACAGCTCTGGAGCTGGGCGTAGGGGACAATGGTGGCTTCTGAGTAATATCCCCACTTTAGGAGTTGAGCACCAGCTGGAGTGGGGGGAGCAGTAGCCTCAGGTCTTTTTGCCTTGCCTCTCTTGGTATGCAACTACCCTCTTATGAGTCAGGGCCAGGGTGACTGGGGCTTCAATATTCTCAGTGGCATCACACCCAAGGTAGAGCCTCTGTCCCTCTAGTGGGGGTGTGTGGAAGAAGGGAGACCCTACCTCTTGGCCATGTTAGCCCAGAACTTAGCTTCAGCAACAGGTTGTTGGGAGGAAAGATGAGAAATGCTGATGTCCTGCCTTTCCCAGGAAGATAGTCTTTTGACTAGGAGCTCAGGGGACAGAGGGAGCATTGTGCTCCTGGCTGCACCAATCTCAAGTGGAGTTTCCATATGGCTGAACTGGGAATCGGGAGGCAGGGAGTATGTCCTGGTTCAAACACCACAGACTCTTGCCATTCTTAGTGAGCTCTAATAGATTTTCTTGAGTAAATGATATTTCATTTGCTATATGCCTCCAGGACCATTTCTAGGGACTTTAAATGGTAATACTTTATAAATTTCACCAGTTTTGTTGGGGAGTGAGTCTAAGGAGCTCCTTATGTTGTCATGTTAGAAGTGGAACTCTTTTCATTTGTTTTTGACAGGTTCATGTTCTTTGGCTTATCACATTCAGCAAAGCAGTCTGTCCCTTCTCTTTGGTTTGTAGGAGATACTACCAGTGAGGTACTTACCTTGTGTGTTCCATTTAGTAGTTCTTTTGGATAGGTACTGTTTTGTTTTCCTTTGTTGGCTCTGACATCATGGACAAAGGATGGGAACTTTAATTTCTTCCAGTAGTGTGTAAGTTCCCTCTTCCTGCCCTCCCACTGGTGACTAGCTGCTGATAATTAACAAAGTAGATAAACGTTAAGAGACTTCTGGCCTTCATAATAACTGAAGTGGAAATATAATAACACTAGGGAAATAATCCTCCTACTCTGCTTTTTAGAGATCCTAAAGTTTTAAGATTTAAGTTTCATAACATAAGATACATCTCAAGAAATTACAGTGAATACTGAGAAGACACAAAATGTAATAAGAAAATGAAAAACAGAACTTAACAGGAAAAACTTAAGGATGTTTTCAATTGGATTATTTTGCATGGAACTGAAGAGGGTGAGAGGTGATTCAGTTACGTTTAAAGTATCTGAAGGATAATATTTTTTAAAAAATTAAAAGCTGTCCTTCTAATAGTTCAGTGATACCTGAACGTACCTGGAATATTAGTTTATAATACAGAAATATAGATTTCAGTTGAAGGAAGAGGGATTTCATGTGCATGTTAGAAGAAATTTCTTAAATTAATAATCCTTTTATTGGGATAACAAAACAACTTTTTAAATGATGTTCTAAGAGGCAGAATAAATAACCATTAATCATAACTTAAATAGATATCTTCTTAAACATAGAACTGACTTAAATTTATATCCTTCAGGATCACAACTCACTTTATTTTTTTTAACATTTTATTTATGTGTTTATGTATTTATTTATTTTGGCTGTGCCAGGTCTTAGTTGCAGTGTGTAGGATCTTCATTGCGACGTGTGGACTCTTAGTTGCAGCACGCGAACTCTTTAGTTGTGGCATGCATGTGGGATCTAGTTCCCCGACCAGGGATCTAACCCGGGCCCCCTTCATTGGGAGCGTGGACTCTTACCCACTGGACCACCAGGCAAGTCCCCACAGCTCACTTTAAAGAGGATAATCTAGCAGAAAGAATATTGGTAAACCAACAATCAGAAGAGTTGGATTATGGTTTTGGCTTTTGTGTTAGAAGACACTAGAACAAATCATTAGGCAATAATTTGCTATCATTAGAAGAAGAATATAAGCTATTAGGAAGCAGTCAGCTTGGTTTTGAGAAGAATAAGACATACCAAACCAATTCAGTTCTTCATATAAGAGAGTGACAGTGTATTCAGAAGTATAGTTGATCTTGATTTCATTAAGGCTCAATTCCTGTCCCCTGTATCATTCTCTCTCAACAAGCCAGGAAGGAATGATACTGCATATATTTTAAGGAGTCTTGAGGTAGTAGTAAGTATAGCTTACTGGAGAAAATACAGACAATTTGAAGGATTTTGATTTCTAAATATTGAAGAGAATAAACCCCTGGTGTACAAAGGACATAACATGGTGCAGTGGCATGAATGTTGGACTAGGACACCTGACTCCTTAAGCTCTGTTTCTACTCTAATTATCTTGGACAGATCACTTGTTCCTTTGGACCTCAGTTTCTCTAAAATAAGATGCAGCTACTTGATCTTTAAGGTTTCTTCCACTTCTGTAGTTTCCTGACTTTGATCTGTTGGGACTAGCCCTTTGAATATATACTATTGGGTTGGCCAAAAAGTTCGTTTGGGATGTTCTAGATGTTTCAAAAATGCTGAGTGAACTTTTTGGCCAACCCAATACCTCTAGTTTGAGAGCCTAGTTTATTACTGGTAGTAGTTTGCCAGTAGCAACATAGGCTACATTTCAGTTCACATGGATTTAAAAAAAAATATTTATTTATTTATTTGGCTACACCAGGTCCCAGTTGTGACATGCGGGATCTTCAGTTGCAGCATGCAGTATCTTTAGTTGTAGCATGCAGGCTCCTAGCTGCAACATTCAGGATCTAGTTTGCTGACCAGGGATTGAACCCGGGCCCCCTGCATTGGGAGCACAGAGTCTCAACCACTGGACCACCAGGGAAGTCCCCACATGAATTTTTAATGGAGCAAATTTGTATTGTTGTCTCTTCTCATACTACTTATTGATTTTCGTGTAGGTGTAGAAGAACTGAGATTGATGGTGAGTTTAGTATTTGATAGATTTGGGGAGATGGAATCAGAGTGGAGGAAATGTAAGCTAGGTTCTAAAATCATTTAGGAAGGTAGAAAAGATTCTAAGGAGGTGGTGGAGAGTAGCGGCATTACTATAAAATTTTTTATAAATTAAAGATGAAGCTTACATGGGCTATAAATGCTAAGGAATGGAAATAAAAAGGTCTTAGAAACTTTTTATGTCTAAAGGTCTTCTGCCACTTGCAGAAGTGGCACTGGAGATTGAGAAGAGGAGTTCAGAGGACCCCTCATTCAGAAATGGTTGAATAAATAACATTCTCTAAACCATTGATATATTGATTTGAATTGGTTATTAAGATTAATAGGAGGGGGAGAAAAGTTCATAATAGTGGTTCTAAACTTCCATTTAGAACAATAGGACCTTTGAGAATCTGATAAAAGCTATGAACTTTCCCCCTAGAAAAATGCACATACACATATGCTTCATTTTGCATGCAATATCAGGGGTATCAGAGAATCCCCAATAAATATTGCAGGCTGGTGGGTTTCTAATGTAGTTTCTAAGTAGCCAGTGGCAGAGTAAAGGGCCCTTGTCACTGGGCAGTGGGGGTAGAAATGGAATGGAAACCTGTTTTGCTCATATCAAACTTTTTATTAAATGCAAAATGCAGTAATACATCAATATTCAATGTTGTGATCTTAAACTGTTGGTTTTTCAAAGGAGTGTGTACTTTCCATGTTGTAAAATATACAATAGAGGCGAAATTGCCTGTTCTGTATGTGATTCTTATAGTTTTCCTTTTTTATTTTATTTATACATTTCTCTTTAATTGTATAAAATCACATCTAATAAACATGAGAAAAATACCCACAATCTCACCTTTAAATAATTTTCCATTTTCCCCCTGAATTTCAGTTCTTATATGTACTTAATTTTTACGTTCCTGAGATAATTTTAAATCCTATTTCTTTTTACTTGTAAGCATTCTTTTACTTAGTACTCAGTTTTTACCAAAATTAGGTCTTTTAATTATTTAATATTTTAGTAATTTTAATAGGTATATATTTAGCTGCCTGCAAAAGGGCATTTTTGTTGTTTTGATTTTTTCTTTCCATTTTTAAAATCTCTCTCCCTAAAGTCCTCATTTGTGCTCTTGACACTCTTGTAAAGTTTGTCACTAGTGAGTAAATAAACTTTTCAGATCTTTTATTATATCGTTTGATCTTTACAGTAGCCCTGTGAGGTAGGTGAACATTTCGTTGTA
This sequence comes from Physeter macrocephalus, assembly GCF_002837175.3. Classification (NCBI taxonomy): domain Eukaryota; kingdom Metazoa; phylum Chordata; class Mammalia; order Artiodactyla; family Physeteridae; genus Physeter; species Physeter macrocephalus. Next base: position 52,011,781 of record NC_041234.1, on the reverse strand, counting down.
ATAGCAATGGCCTATTCTGTCCTTTTCAGTCCCTCAACTTCTGCCCTAGTTTTAGGCCCTTGTAACTTTACGCATGACTTTTCTCACTGCCTCAGGCATTCACCCTTCCAACCCATCCCACACAAAACATCCAGATTATTCTTCCTAAAGCATAACTCTGATAAGTATGACTTCCCTGCTTGTGGACTTCAGTGGTCTCTACACCTTAGCCTGCCGTTCAAGGCCCTAAAGGATTTTCACTTAACTAGCTTGCTAGCCATATTATTAACTATTTCTCTATAAATACCCTGCCCCTTCAGTCACCCTGGATTGCTCCCTGTTCCTTGGACATTGTGCTTTTTTGTTTTTGTTTCTTCATTTATACCATACTACTCAGTCTGAAATGTCCTCTCTCTAACTCCTTTCTGTTTTTTCAAATCTTAGTTCAAGGGCCAATTTATGTCACAGAACTATTCCTTATAAGCTTATAAGACACTGATTTCTTCCTCCTCTGAATTCCTGTAATACCTTTTTCTACAAGTACAGTTATCATGTGTCTTGTGGAGGAGGTAAGATTTTATGCACCTAAAAGGCAGATACATTCCAGTCATCTTTTTTATCTTCCACATAGCTGGGCATGGTATCTCACATGTAGCAGACACTCAGAAAATATTTATAAAATGAGTGATTAAACCCTATAATCAAATCAAAACAAAGTCTAACATAAGAATAAATAATGTTTGCTTTGGTACTATACATTTGCAATAGAAGGCTCACTTTCTACTTAAAGTGTATATTTCAGCAAAATCATAATCAGATTGTGGAATTATTAAACTTGAGGGTAACCTCTTAAGTTTGTCCATTGCATTTCTGTCACTAGGTGGTATTATGGTGGGGTAGTGTCACTGAATGTCAGTTTTTGCTCAATAACCAAAGAATATATGCTTTAAAAATTTTTGAGTTACTTTATTAGTAGGCATCCTTTGCTTAAAATATGACTTATAAGATGGAGTTCTTTTTTTTTTTTTTTTTTTTGCTGTACACGGGCCTCTCACTGTTGTGGCCTCTCCCATTGCGGAGCACAGGCTCCGGACGTGCAGGCTCAGCGGCCATGGCTCACAGGCCCAGCCACTCCGCGGCATGTGGGATCTTCCTGGACCAGGGCACGAACCCGTGTCCCCTGCATTGGCAGGCGGACTCTCAACCACTGCGCCACCAGGGAAGCCCAAGATGGAGTTCTTTGAGGAATAAGATATATAAAACTTTAGTCCTTGTAGCAATTTTAACTGCAGGCTGTATTTTGGCTTATTTATTAGTTCTTTGATTAAGTTTTCTTTACCACATCCAGAGGTGAAAGAGATGTCAGAGTGGAGAAACTATATCCTAAGAGTGTAGTTTCTCAGATACTGATGTTTTAGGAGAGTAGGCTTTTAAACTGTTAACTTATCATGCTTTTCAAAGCATACTAGAAAAGAGTAGTTGAGCCTTCTATTTTGGTTTACTTATCAGATTATTTTTTACTGATCTTGAGTAACTTGTATTGACTTGTCATTGTAATATATTCATATTTTTAAGTGTGTGAATATTTGCCAAGGGTGAACTCTTTCTTCATCCATTCTTAACTGTGGTGACTTAATAGCTGTTTGTATGTGTGTGTGTGTGTATTAGTTTGCTAGGGCTGCCATAACAAAGTACCATAGACTGGGTGGCTTAAACAACAAATTTATTTTCGCACAGTTCTGGAGGCTGGAAGTCTGAGATAAGGTGTTGGCAGGGTTGATTTCTTCTGAGACTTCTCTCCTTGGCTTGCAGATGGCTGTCTTCTCTGTCCTCACAAGGTCTTTTCTCTGTGCAAGTCTGTGTCTTAATCTCTTCTTATAAGTATACCAGTCATATTAGATAGGTCCCACCCTAATGACCTCACTTAACCTTAATAAACATCTTTAAAGGCCCTATCTCCATACACAGTCACATTTGAGACACTGGGGGTTAGGACTTCAACGTGAATTTGGAGGAGACACAATTCAGTCCATGACAGTGTGTGTGTATGTAAATACATAGAAAACTGGAAGCATATACTGCAAACACGCCTCTGGAGAGGGGATGGGTTGCGAGGCCAGAGGACAGTAAAAATGAACGTTCACTTGTCATTCTAGTTTGGCATTGTTTGATATACTTGTTTTTATAATGAAAAAAATTTCATATTTAAGCTTTTCAGTTGGTGGTCTGATCTTTTTGAATAGGTTGTATTAATATGTTCATTTATTGAACTCTGGTTTGTTTTGTCTACTAGTAATGCATTTTAGCATTCTTGCATATGACTTAATGATTATTTTTTGTAACGTAAAACAGTCTTTAACATGTTTAAGAAGCTTTCCTGGAAGTATTCTGCAGCTTTTAGGTTTAGCCAGTTTTGGTTGTCATTTTACTGGGGAATTGGGGGATTTTTTGAAGATTGAGTCCCAGTATTTCCTCTTTATTTCAGTGGTTTCTTCAGTTTCTATGTAACATAGGTATTCTACATATTTGATGCTGCCTAATAAAGATCTATACTCATGTTTCTTTTTTCAAAATCAAGTTCTTATATTTACAAAAAATTTACCAAAACAGTACATACCAGCTACGGAAAGATTAGAAAACATTGAAAAGGAGAAAAGAACAAAAAGGCAGTTATGCTCTAAAACTTTTTGTCTAATAAGTAAGTATAACTTGTTTATTTTTATTTATTCATTGGTTTTCACCAGGATCAGAATAAATAAATAAATAAATAAATAAAGGTTTCCTGTTGCTTAGAGCTATACTTTCAAATACAGTAGACATTAGCCACATGTGGCTATTTAAATTTCAATTAAAATTAAATAAAATTTGAAACTTAGTAGCTTAGTCACACTAGACATATTTTAAGTGCTCAATAGCCACATGTGTCTAAGTGGCTATTGTATTTGACCACACAGATACAGAACATTTTCATAATCACAGAAAGTTCTACCGGACATGGCTGGCCTAGAATATAATTTTTAAGTAGGGATAATATTATCAAATTTGATTTAGCCATATGATTCTGCCTGCAGTTTGAAGGATAGATTGGAAATAGGCAGGGATTGGAGATAGGGACATCAGTTAGGAGGATACCGAAGTAATATAGAAGAGAAGTGTTAAGGGCCTGCACTTCCTGTTATGAGGAAGTGTTGTCAGGATTTCTCACCAAACAGTCTAATATCATGAAAAGATTTTGAAAGGTTTTGAAGCAGGAGAGTATTACTTTGTTTTAGCTACTTTATCTTAATCTCGATGTTTTTAGGCTATAAAATGGACATTTGAATAAGACCTATCTTGCACTATTCTGGGGAGGATCAAGAGAATGACAGATATAAAAGCAGTTTGTGAATTGTGAAGTGCTTTAACTTTTGCCATTGCAATTTTGGTGTATGGTTCTGTAGTAAAACACCATTTTTGGTAATGGATTTTGTGGGGTTTGCCGATAGAGCTCATGTGGTTAGGCTACTATCGTTGTTTCTGTTTTGAATACTTCTCAAGCAGTCCAGTTACATCCTAGCTAATCAGTGACAGAACTGACACTACAACCCAGGTCCTTTCACTCATCCCTTTCCCCTTCATCTTGCTAGCTCTACTTTTCACAACTCTGATGAATTTTACTTCTTATTTAGGATCTTTTGTGCAACTACAATCTATTGCTTTGATGAATAGCTAGAGGAAATCTACTTAAATAAACCTATTGTAAAGTTATCTTTTAAATGAATTCTTATATATTACTAGCTTAGAATATTATCATAGATACAAAAGTAGCAAAATCATACTATACTTGTCTTTCTAGAGTTTACCACTGCCTGTCACAGCTTTACATTTACAAAAAGAACATGCCACCATCTTCAGCCAGTCGTTTAACAAACATTTATCAGTTACCTGCCATTTGGCAGACATTGTACTAGGTACTGGGGCTACAACCATGAACAAGGCATAGCCTTTGCCCTCCAGGAAATCATGATTTAGAGGAGAAAACAGGTAACCAACTATTCAAAATAAGGTGTGGTAAGTGCTTTAGTAGATATGTGTGCAGGGTTTTTGAGTGCTTTAGTAGATATGTGTGCCGGGTTTTTGAGAGGAACCACCCTCAGTCTAGAGAGGTCATGGAAAACTTTCCAAACAAAGAATTTATAGATGAGTATTGAAGGATGTGTAGGTAGATACTGGTCTGGTGGATGAATGAAAAACTGGCATTTTAGGGCAGAAGATATTAAATAATATGTGTTCTTTGGAAAAGCTGTAGTTGGGAGGGTGGATTGAAAGTGGACAAGATTGGAGGTAGGGAGACATTTGGTTTGGATGGAACATCAGAGAGTTTAATGGTAATATTGGTAAGAAGGGATGACAATCTCAACTAAGGCTATGACACTGATTATAGAGATATTTAAGAGGTAAAGTTGATAGGAGTTACTGAGTGGTTTGATATAGAGGGTAAAGAAAAAATAAAGAGTGTAGTTCCTGGGTGTCTGGCTTAGGCAGCTGGGTGGATAGTGATGCTGTTAACTAAGATGGGGAGGAACAAATTTGAGAAGTTGGAGAAAATGGTGAGTTCAGCTTGGGATATGTGGAGTTTAAGCTATCTATGAGACATCATGATGAAAATGTCTAATAAACAGTTGTATGTATTGGGTAGGTACGTGAGGAAGAGATCTGGACTGAGGTAAAGTTTGAGAATCATCGTGGAAGTAATTTTTTTTTATAGTGGCCATGGATACCTTCTGGAGACTATTTAGAATGAGAAAAAAATAGAGAGCTAAGGAAGACACTCCTGAGACTGCCAAAATTTAAATGAAAGAATAGTCCAAGAAGGAGAATATGCAGTGGCCAGGGAGGTTCAAGGAATAGGGATAGATAGATATCCTAGAAGCCAAGAGAGGAGAGGGTTTTAGAAAGGAAGGAATGGTTAATAGTATTATGCGACAGAGAGGGTATGTAAGATGAATACGCAAGATGTTATTGAATTTAGCAATTAGTTGCTCATTTAGTATTCCTGATAAAAACAGAGTGGTGATATGGTGGTAGAAGCCATATTACAGTGTCTTAAGCAGTAAAACATTAAGCTGTTTCCTTTTCAGTGCATCATATCAGGGGGTACATAATGTTGATATGTCTTATTACTGGTGGTGTTAACCTCCATTGAATGGTTAAGGTGGTATCTACTTGGTTTCTCCAGTGAAAAATACTATTTTCTCCTTTGTAATTAAAAAACACCTTGAGGGAGATTCTTTGAGAATATGCAAATACCATGTTTCTCCTCAAACTTTCACCAGCTAATATTAGCATATCTACAACAGTTATTACTGTGGTGTTTGCCTAAATACGTTTTTTTGTTTCCCTCATTCTGCATTTGTTAATGGGACTTCTGTAAAGAAGAGCTGTTGCCTTCTCCCTCATTTATATTTTTACTTATTTATTTATATCAGGTTGAACTCATAGATGTTAATAAACTATATTCTATGGACTATCATCTAATACTCTCAATTTTTATTTTCTTGTTCTAGTTGTCCTAACTCTGGGCCACTGGAAGCTCCTTTAGATTGGCTCTTGTGTCCTTTGGACATGCCCTCATCCTTTTTCAGTACTTCCTTTCTTTCTGGCACCACACAGTGTTCCAGGTTCGTCTTATATTTTCCCTGACCTGGCCTTGAAATCATCCCTTTCTACAAGGAACCCTGTGCCTTTTATTGGAAAATGGTATGTAGACATAAAGATCTAGATGCTAGATGACTGTACATTTTAAAAACATAATCAATTCTAAGTTCTGGGGACTGCCAGTATCCACAAATAAATGTATTTACTGGCTTTGCTGAGAAAATTTAATAAGCTTTCATCTAGGAATGCTAATTTCACATACGAGTAGCGAGGCCATTTAATTGTGATTATTATTTTATTTGATAAACTATTTTCAGAAATTTGCGTCCAACTTTTCATTTGTTACTTCTGAATAAATGCCCTTGATATAATTCTGTAATAGATTACTTATTAAAAATTACTAGGTGAAATTTGTATAATATGAAAATAATAGTTTTAAAGTCAACAATTCAGTGGCATTTAATATATTCACAATGTAGTGCAGCCATCATTCCAAAGCATTTCCATTGCTCCAAAGTGAAACTCCTTATCTGTTAAGCAGTTTCTCCCCATTCCTACCTTCCCCCAGCCCCCATCAGTTTGCATCCTGTCTCTGTGGATTTATCTGTTCTAGATATTTCATATGAATGGGATCATACAACACATGACCTTTTGTGTCTGGCTTCTTTCACTTAGTATAATCTTTCCAAGGTTCATCTACATTGTAGAATGTATCAGTACTTCATCTCTTTAATGGTTGGATATTATTTCTTTGTATATGCATGTATATACCACAATTTTTAATCCATTCATCTGTTGAAGACCTTTGGGCTGTTTCTACCTATTGGCTTTTGTGAATCTTGCTGTTAGAAACAAGCACGTACATGTAATATACTTGTTTGAGTACCCGTTTTCAATTATTTTTCTTTTTTTCCAGTTTAATTGAGATATGATTGACATATATATTAATTAAATGTGTACAACATAATTTTTTGATATATGTGTATATTGTGAAATGATTACCACAATTAGTTAACATCCATCACCTCACATGGTTACAGTGTTGTTTTCTTGTGATGAGAACTTTCAAAATTACTCTCTAAGCAACTTTCAAATGTACACTTGACCCTTGAACAGTGTGGGGGCTGGGGGTGCCAACTCTCTGCACAGTTCAAAATCTGCATATAACTTATAGTTGGCCTTCTCTATAGGCAGTTCCTCCATATCCACAGTTTGGCATCTGTGGATTCAACCAACTGCAGATTGTGTAGTACTGTAGTATTTACTGTTGAAGAAAGTTCTCATATAAGTCGACCCTAACAATTCAAACCCTTGTTGTTCAAGTTAATACTATAAAATACAGTATTATTATCTATAGTCACCATAGTGTAATTTTTGTTTCTTCCTGATCAGTCTTGGTAGATCTTATGTTTCTAGGAATTTATCCATTATTCTAGGTTGTCCAATTTGTTAGTCTCCTATGATCTTTTGTATTTCTGTGATATCAGTTGTAATGTCTCTTCTTTCATTTCTGATTTTATTTATTTGGGGCCTCTCTTTTTCTTGGCTAGTCTAGCTAAAGGTTTGTCACTTTTGTTTTGTCTTTTCAAAGAACCAACTTTTAGTTTTGTTAATCTTTCCTGTTCTCTTGCTCTCTATTTTTCGTCTAATCTGTATTATTTCCTTCCTTCTGCTAACTTTGGGCTCTGTTTTTATTTTTTAGTTCCTTGAGGTGTAAAGTCAGGTTGTTTATTTCAAGTGTTTCTTTTTCCTCAATGTGTATTACTATAAACTTCCCTCTTAGAACTACTTTTGCTGCAGTCCATAAGTTCTTAGAACTACTTTTGCTGCAGCCCATAAGTTCTAGTATGTTGTGTTTTCACTTTTGTCTCAAGGTATTTTTTAATTTCCCTTTTAATTTTTTTCTTTTGATCCATTGGTTGTTCAGGAATATGTTGTTTAATTTCCATGTACTTGTGAATTTTCCAGTTGTCCTCTTGTTATTGATTTCTGGTTTCATACCATTGTGGTGTGAGAAGATACTTGGTATGATTTCAGTCTTCTTAAATCTGCTAAGACTAATTTTGTGGCCTAACATATGATCTATCCTAGAAAATGTTCTCTGTGCACTTGAGAATAATGTCTATTCTGCTGCTGTTAGATGGAGTGTTCTATTTATGTCTTTTAGGTCCATTGGGCCTATAGTGTTGTTCACATCTGCTATTTCCTTATTGATTCTCTGTCTGGATGATCTACCTGTTATCAGGAGTAGGTATTAAAGTCCCCAACTATTGTTGTATTACTGTTTTATTTCTCCTTTTAGTTCTGTTAGTATTTGTTCTATATATTGAGGTGGTCCTGTTTTCAATTCTTTTGATTATATATCTAGGAGTGGAATTATAGGATCATATGGTAATTCTGTGTTTAACTTTTTTAGGTTGTGCAAGACTGTTTTCCACAGCAGTGTTTTGTATTCCTACTAGCAGTGTATGAAGGTTCCAATTTCTTCATATCCCTTCTAACATGTCTTATTTTCTGGTCTTTTTTTGGGGGGGCATTTTTAATATAGCCATCCTAGTGAATATGAAGTGGTACCATATTGTGGTTTTTATTTGCTTTTCCTTAATGACTAATGAGATTGAGAAACTTTTCATGTGTTTGTTGGCCACTAGTATATCTATTGCCAAATCTGAGGTAATAAGGATTTCCCTGTTTTCTTCTAAGAGTTTTATGGTTTTAGCTCTTCTTTTTGTATATGATTTGAGGTAGGGGTCCAGGATCATTCTTTTGAATGTGCATATCCAGTTGTTACTGTATCATTTGTTGAAGAGACTTTTTTCTCCCATGGAATGGACTTGGCATCCTTGTCAAAAATCAGTTGCCATCACTGTATGGGTTTATTTCTGGACTATGAATTCTATTCCACTAGTCTCTATGTCTATCCTATGTCAGTACTGCACTTTCAATTATTGTAGATTTGCAGGTGGCATTGAAATCAGTAAGTATGTGTCCTCTAACTTCCCTCCTCCCCAACCATCTTCTTTTTCTTTCCTAATTACTGTGGTTAGAACTTCCAGTACAGTATTGAGTAGCAGCAGTTAAAAGCTGTTGTCCATGTCTTAAGGGGAACACGTTCAGTTTTTCACCACTGAGTATTATGTTAGCTGTGGTTTTTACATGGTTTATCATGTTGAAGAAGTTTCTTTCTATTATTCCCAGTTCTCTGAGGGTTTTTATCACAAAAAGGTGTTGGGTTTGTCAAGTGCTTTTTCTGTATCAATTGAGATGATCAAGTGATTTTTCCCCTTTATTCTATTACTGTTGTGTATTATATTAATTGATTTTCTTATGTTGAACCACTGTGGCTTTCCTGGGGTAAATCCCACCTGGTCATGGTATATAATCCTTTTAACATACTTCTTGATTCAGTTTGTTAGTATTTTTTTGAGAGTATTTACATCTATGTTCATAAGGGATTTTGGTATTTAGTTGTCTTCTAATGTCTTTATCTTTGGTATCTGAGTAATGCTAGCCTTATAGAATGAGAGAGGAAGTGTTCCTTCCCTTTCAATTTTTGGGGAAGAGTTTGAGAAGGATTTAAATTGTTTCTTTTCAAAATGCTTGGTAGAAATCATTGAAGCCATATGATCTAGGGCTTTGTTGGGAAGTTTTGTATTACTGATTCAATGTCTTTATTTGTTGTGGGTCTGATCAGATTTTCTATGTCTTCTTGAAATAACTTATGTTTGGTAATTTTTATTATTAGAATTTGTCCTTATTATCTAGGTCGTCTAATTTATTGCCTTACAATTGTTTATCCTTGTTATTTCTGTAAGGCTTGTAGTAATGTTTCTCCTTTCATTTCTGATTTTAGTTATTTGTGTCTCCCTTTCTTTGTCATTCTAACTAAAAGTTTGTCAATTTTGTTGGTGTTTTCAAAGAACCAACTTTTGCTTTTGTTGATTGCCGCTATTGTTCTTTTCTTCTCTATTTCATTTATCGCCACTCGAATTGTTATTATTTCCTTCTTTCTGGTATCTTTAGGTTTAGTTTACTCTTCTTTTTATAGTTACTTAAGATGTAAAGTTAGGTTATTTATTTGAGATAATTGTTCTTTTTTTTTTTTTTTTTTTTTTTTTTTTTTTTTTTTTTTTGCGGTACGTGGGCCTCTCCCTTTTGTGGCCTCCCCCGTTGGG
>NC_041234.1:51999539-52001910 GCF_002837175.3 Physeter macrocephalus | reverse complement strand
TTTTGCGGTACGTGGGCCTCTCACTATTGTGGCCTCTCCCGTTGCGGAGCACAGGCTCCCGATGTGCAGGCTCAGCGGCCATGGCTCACGGGCCCAGCCACTCCACGGCATGTGGGATCTTCCTGGACCAGGGCATGAACCCGTGTCCCCTGCATTGGCAGGTGGACTCTCAACCACTGCGCCACCAGGGAAGCCCCATTGTTCATTTTTAATGTGGGTATTTAGTGCTGTAACTTTCTGAGCACTGTTTTCACTGCATCCTCTACATTCTGTTTTTTTTTTAAATTTGGTTCTTTTTATCGTAGTTAAACATATGTAACATAAAATTTACCACTGTGACCATATTGAAGTGTACAGTTCTGTTGCATTAAGTGTATTCACATTGTCGTGCAGTGATTACCACTATCCATCTCCAGAACTTTTTCATCTTCCCTATCTGATACTCTGTACCCACTAACTACAAACTAACTCCCTATTCCCCCCCTTTTCCTGCCTCTGGCAACTACCATTCTACAGGCATACCTTGAAGATATTGCAGGTGTGGTTCCAGACCACCACAATAAAGCAAGTATCACAAAGGTAGTCACATGAATTTTTTGGCTTCTCAGTGCATATAAAAGTTATATTTACAATATACAGTAGTCTCATACATGTGCAATAGCATTATGTGTAAAAACCATATATGCCTTGGGGATTCCCTGGTGGCGCAGTGGTTGAGAGTCCGCCTGCTGATGCAGGGGACACGGGTTCATGCCCCGGTCCGGGAGGATCCCACGTGCTGTGGAGCGGCTAGGCCCGTGAGCCATGGCCGCTGAGCCTGTGCGTCCAGAGCCTGTGCTCCACAATGGGAGAGGCCACAACAGTGAGAGGCCTGTGTACCGCAAAAAACAAAAAACAAAAACAAAACTTATATGCCTTAATTAAAAAATACTTTATTGCTCAAAAATCCTAACCATCATCTGAGCCTTCAGTGAGTCATAATCTTTTTGCTGGTGCAGAGTTTGAAATATTGTGAGAATTACCAAAATGTGACACAGAGAAACGAAGTGAGCAAATGCTGTTGGAAAAATGGTGCTGATAGAGTTGCTCAATGCAGGATTGCCACAAACCTTCAGTTTGTTAAAAAAAAATAAAATAAAACAAAAACTCTTCTGTGAACCTCAGTAAAACGACGTGTCTATGCTTTCTGTCTCTGAATTTGACTACTCTAGGTACCTCATATAAGTAGAATCATACAATATTTATATTGTCTTCTTCTGACTGGTATTTTTCACTTAGTATAATGTCTTCATGGTTTATCCATGTTGTAGCATGTGTCAGAATTTACTTCCTTTTTAGGCTGAATAACACTCCATTTTATGCATGTACTAGATTTTGTATACCCATTCATCTGTTAGTGGACACTTGGGTTGCTTCCACCATTTGGCTGTTGTGAATAATGCTGCTGTAAACATGGATGTACAAATGCCTGAGTCCCTGCTTTGAACTGTTTTAGTTATACACCCAAAAGTGGAAGAGGTGGATTACATAGTAACCCTGTTCTTAGTTTTTTGAGGAACAACCATAGCATTTTCTACAGTGACTGCACCATTTGACACTCTCACCAACAATGCACAAGGATTCCAATTTCTCATTATCCTTCCAACTCTGGTTATTTTCTGTTTTGTTTGTTTGTTTTTTGATGATAGACACCCTAAGAGGTGTGAGGTGGTATCTCATTTTGATTTTCATTTACATTCCTCTCGTATTTCATGATGTTGAGCATCTATTCATATGCTTATTGCCCATTATATATCTTCTTTGAAGAAATGTCTGTTGAAATCTTTTACTTAGTTTTTGATTGACTTTGGTTTTGTTGTTGCTAAGTTGTAGGAGTTCTTCATTCAGTATATTAATCCTTAACAGACATATGATTTACAAGGATTTTCTCAGTTTGTTGATTTTTTTCCTATTTTTTTTTACATCTTTATTGGAGTATAATTGCTTTACAGTGGTGTATTAGTTTCTGCTTTAGAACAAAGTGAATCAGTTATACATATACATATGTTCCCACATGTCTTCCCTCTTGCATCTCCCTCCCTCCTACCCTCTCTATCCCACCCATCTAGGTGGTCACAAACCACCTAGCTGATCTCCCTGTGCCATGCGGTTGCTTCCCACTAGCTATCCACCCTACGTTGGGTAGTGTATATATGTCCATGCCACTCTCACTTCGTCACAGCTTACCCTTCCCCCTCCCCATATCCTCAAGTACATGCTCTAGTAGGTCTGTGTTTTATTCCCATCCTACCGCTAGTCTCTTCATGACATTTTTTTTTCTTAGATTCCATATATATGTGTTAGCATACGGTATTTGTTTTTCTCCTTCTGA
>NC_041234.1:51996261-51999523 GCF_002837175.3 Physeter macrocephalus | reverse complement strand
CCTTTTCTCCACACCCTGTCCAGCATTTATTGTTTCTAGATTTTTTTGATGATGGCCATTCTGACCGGTGTGAGATGGTATCTCATTGTAGTTTTGATTTGCATTTCTCTAATGATTAATGATGTTGAGCATTCTTTCATGTGTTTGTTGGCAATCTGTATATCTTCTTTGGAGAAATGTCTATTTAGGTCTTCTGCCCATTTTTGGACTGGGTTGTTTGTTTTTATGGTATTGGGCTGCATGAGTTGCTTGTAAATTTTGGAGATTAATCCTTTGTCAGTTGCGTCATTTGCAACTATTTTCTCCCATTCTGAGGGTTGTCTTTTTGTCTTGTTTATGGTATCCTTCGCTGTGCAAAAGCTTTTAAGTTTTCTTAGATCCCATTTGTTTATTTTTGTTTTTATTTCCATTTCTCTGGGAGGTGGGTCAAAGAGGATCTTGCTGTGATTTATGTCATAGAGTGTTCTGCCTATGTTTTCCTCTAAGAGTTTGATCGTGTCTGGCCTTACATTTAGATCTTTAATCCATTTTGAGCTTATTTTTGTGTATGGTGTTAGGGAGTGTTCTAATCTCATACTTTTACATGTACTTGTCTAGTTTTCCCAGCACCACTTATAGAAGAGGCTGTCTTTTCTCCACTGTATATTCTTGCCTTCTTTATCAAAGATAAGGTGACCATATGTGTGTGGGTTTATCTCTAGGCTTTCTATCCTGTTCCATTGATCTATATTTCTGTTTCTGTGCCAGTACCATACTGTCTTGATTTCTGTAGCTTTGTAGTGTAGTCTAAAGTCAGGGACCCTGATTCCTCCAGCTCCATTTTTAGTTCTCAACATTGCTTTGGGAGAAGAGAGATGTCGGAAGCGTAAGACATGGAGATCACCTTCTTCCTCACAGATACAACAGAAATACATCTACACATGGCACTGCTCCTATAGAACACCCACTGAACGCTGGCAGAAGACCTCAGACCTCCTAAAAGGCAAGAAACACCCCACATACCTGGGTAGGGCAAAAGAAAAAAGAATAAGCAGAGGCAAAAGAATAGGGATGGGACCTGCACCAGTGGGCGGGAGCTGTGAAGGAGGAAAGGTTCCCACACACTAGAAGCCCCTTCGCGGGCAGAGACTGCGGGTGGCAGAGGGGGGAATCTTCAGAGCCACGGAGGAGAGCGCAGAAACAGGGTGCGGAGGGCAAAGTGGAGAGATTCCCGCACAGAGGATCGGTGCTGTCTGGCACTCGCCAGCCCGAGAGGCTTGTCTGCTCACCAGCTGGGAAGGGCGGGGGCTGGGAGCTGAGGCTCGGACTTCGGCTTTGGTCGGATGCCAGGGAGAGGTCTGGGGTTGGCAGCCTGAAAACCACCTGAAGGGGTTAGTGCACCACGGCTAGCCGGGAGGGAGTCTGGGAAAAGTTTGGAGCTGCCGAAGAGGCAAGAAATCTTTTCCTCCCTCTTTGCTTCCTGGTATGTGAGGAGAGGGCTTTAAGCGCGCCGCTTAAAGGAACTCCAGAAACGGGCGCGGAGCTGCCAAAGAGACAAGAGACTTTTCTTGCCTCTTTGTTTCCTGGTACAAGAGGAAAGGGGATTAAGCGCACCATGTAAAGGAACTCCAGAAATGGGCCAAGCTGCGGCTGTCGGTGTGGACAGCAGAGACGGGTGTGGGACGCTAGGGCTGCTGCTGCCGCCACCAAGAGGCCTGTGTGTGAGCACAGGTCACTCACCACACCGCCCCTCCTGGGAGCCTGTGCAGCCCGCCACTGCTGGGGTCCCGGGATCCAGGGACAGCTTCTCCGGGAGAACGTGTGGTGTGCCTTGGGCTGGTGCAATGTCACGTCAGCCTCTGCCGCCGCAGGCTTGCCCCACATCTGTGCCCCTCCCTCCCACTGGCCTGAATGAGCCAGACCCCTGAATCAGCTGCTCCTTTAACCCCGTCCTCTCTGAACGAAGAGCAGACACCCTCAGATGACCTACTCACAGAGGTGGGGCCAAGTCCAAAGCTGAACCCCAGGAGCTGTGCGAACAAAGAGGAGAGGGGGAGATCTCTCCCAGCAGCCTCAGAAGCAGCAGATTAAAGCTCCACAATCAGCTTGAAGTGCCCTGCATCTGTGGAATACCTGAATAGACAGCGAATCATCCGAAGTTGAGGAGGTGGACTTTGGGAGCAAGAAACATTATTATTTTCCCCTTTTTCTCTTTTTGTGAGTGGGTATGTGTGTGCTTCTGTGTGAGATTTTGTCTGTATAGCTTAGCTTTCACCATTTGTCCTAGGGTTCTGACTGACCTGTTTGTTTTTCTTTCTTTTTCTTCTTTAATAAAATTTTTCTTCTTAATAATTATTTTTTATTTTAATAAGTTTATTTTATCCTACTTTATTTTATCTTCTTCCTTTCTTTCTTCCTTTCTTCCTTCCTTTCTTTCTGCCTTCCTTCCTCCCTTCCTTCCGTTCTTCCTCCCTTTCTTCCTCCCTTTCTTCCTCCCTTCCTTTCTTCCTCTCTTCCTTCCATCCTTTATTGCTTTCTTTCTTCCTTCATTTCTTCCTTCCTTCCTTCCTTCATTTATTTCTTTCGTTTCTATTTTTTCTCCCTTTTATTTTGAGCCATGTGGATTAAAGGCTCTTGGCGCTCCAGCCAGGCATCAGGGCTGTGTCTCTGAGGTGAGTGAACCAACTTCAGGACACTGGTCCACAAGAGACCTCCCAGCTCCATGCAATATCAAATGGCAAAAATCTCCCAGAGATCTCCATCTCAACACCAAGACCCAGCCTCACTCAACGACCAGCAAGCCACAGTGCTGGACACCCTATGCCCAACAAATAGCAAGACAGGACTACAACCCCATCCATTAGCAGAGAGGCTGCCTAAAATCATCAAAAGGCTACTGACATCCGAAAACACACCACTAGATGTGGACCTGCCCACCAGAAAGACAAGATCCAGCCTCATTCACCAGAACATAGGCACTAGTCCCCCCAAACAGGAAACCTACTCAACCCACTGAACCAACCTTAGCCACTGGGGACAGTCACCAAAAACAACGGGAACTACGAACCTGCAGCCTGCAAAAGGAGACCCCATACACAGAAAGCAAAATGAAAAGACAGAAAAACACACAGCAGATGAAGGAGCAAGGTAAAAATCCACCAGACCTAAGAAATGAAGAGGAAATAGGCAGTCTACCTGTAACAGAATTCAGAATAGTCAGTCAAATCCAGGAAGCACAGAGAGTCCCATACAGGATAAATGCAAGGAGAAACATGCCAAGACA
>NC_041234.1:51994947-51996008 GCF_002837175.3 Physeter macrocephalus | reverse complement strand
CTACAATCAAGATTACTCTACCCAGCAAGGATCTCATTCAGATTTGATGGAGAAATTAAAACCTTTACAGACAAGCAAAAGCTGAGAGAGTTCAGCACCACCAAACCAGCTTTACAACAAATGCTAAAGGAACTTCTCTAGGCAAGAAACACAAGAGAAGGAAAAGACCTACAAGAACAAACTCAAAACAATTAAGTAAATGGTAATAGGAACATACATATCGATAATTACCTTAAATGTAAATGGATTAAATGCTCCCCTCAAAAGTCACAGACTGGCTGAATGGATACAAAAACAAGACCCATATATATGCTGTCTACAAGAGACCCACTTCAACCTAGAGACACATACAGACTGCAAATGAGGGGATGGAAAAAGATATTCCATGCAAATGGAAATCAAACGAAAGCTGGAGTAGACCTAGAACAAAAAATTTCACAATTTGTATGGAAACACAAAACACCCTGAATAGCCAAAGCAATGTTTAGAAGCAAAAATGGAGCTGGGTTAATCAGGCTCCCTGACTTCAGACTATACTACAAAGCTACAGTAATCAAGACAGGATGGTACTGGCAGAAAAACAGAAATATAGATCAATGGAACAGGATAGAAAGCCCAGAGATAAACCCACACACATATGGTCACCTTATCTTTGATAAAGGAGGGAAGAATATACAGTGGAGAAAAGACGGCCTCTTCAATAAGTCGTGCTGGGAAAACTGGACAAGTACATGTAAAAGTATGAAATTCGAACACTCCCTAACACCATACACAAAAATAAACTCAAAATGGATTAAAGACCTACATGTAAGGCCAGCACTATGAAACTCTTAGAGGAAAACATAGGCAGAACACTCTATGACATAAATCACAGCAAGATCCTTTTTGACCCATCTCCTAGAGAAATGGAAATAAAAACAAAAATAAACAAATGGGACCTAATGAAACTTAAAAGCTTTTGCACAGCAAAGGATACCATAAACAAGACCAAAAGACAACCCTCAGAATGGGAGAAAATAGTTGCAAATGAAGCAACCGACAAAGGATTAATCTCCAAAATT
>NC_041234.1:51974068-51994768 GCF_002837175.3 Physeter macrocephalus | reverse complement strand
ATGAAAGAATGCTCAACATCATTAATCATTAGAGAAATGCAAATCAAAACTACAATGAGATATCATCTCACACCGGTCAGAATTGCCATCATCAAAAACTCTAGAAACAATACATTCTGGAGAGGGTGTGGAGAAGAGGGAACACTCTTGCACTGCTGGTGGAAATGTAAATTGAAACAGCCACTATGGAGAACAGTATGGAGGTTCCTTTAAAAACTACAAATAGAACTACCATACGACCCCGCAATCCCACTACTGGTCATATACCCTGAGAAAACCATAATTCAAAAAGTCATGTACCAAAATGTTCATTGCAGCTCTATTTACAATAGCCAGGACATGGAAGCAACCTAAGTGTCCATCAATAGATGAATGGAAAAAGAAGATGTGGAACATATATACAGTGGAATATTACTCAGCCATAAAAAGCAATGAAACTGAGTTATTTGTAATGAGGTGGATAGACGTGGAGTCTGTCATACAGAGTGAAGTAAGTCAGAAGGAGAAAAACAAATACCATATGCTAACACATATATATGGAGTCTAAGAAAAAAAATGTCATGAACAGATTAGTGGTAGGATGGGAAAGAAACACAGACCTACTAGATCATGGACTTGAGGATATGGGGAGGGGGAAGGGTAAGTTGTGACGAAGTGAGAGAGTGGCATGGACATATTTACACTACCAAATGTAAAATAGATAGCTAGTGGGAAGCAGCCGCATAGCACAGGGTGATCAGCTCGGTGCTTTGTGACCACCTAGAGGGCTGGGATAGGGTTGGTGGGAGGGAGGCAGATGCAAGAGGGGAGAGTTATGGGAACATGTGTATATGTATAACTGATTCACTTTGTTATAAAGCAGAAACTAACACACCATTGTAAAACAGTTATACTCCAATAAAAATGATAAAAATGAACCATTGCTTTGGCTATTCAGGGTCTTTTGTGTTTCCATACAAATTGTGAAATTTTTTGTTCTAGTTCTGTGAAAAATGCCACTGTTAGTTTGATAGGGATTGCATTGAATCTGTAGATTGCTTTGGGTAGTAGAGTCGTTTTCACAATGTTGTTTCTTCCAAGCCAAGATCATGGTATACCTCTCCATCTATTTGTATCATCTTTAATTTCTTTCATCAGTGTCTTATAATTTTCTGCATACAGGTCTTTGTCTCCTTAGGTAGGTTTATTCCTAGATATTTTATTCTTTTTGTTGCAATAGTAAATGGGAGTCTTTCTTAATTTCACTCTCAGATATTTCATCATCAGTGTATAAGAATGCTAGAGATTTTTGTGTATTAATTTTGTATCGTGCTACTTTACCAAATTAATTGATTAACTCTAGTAGTTTTCTGGTAGCATCGTTAGGATTCTGTATGTATAGTATCATGTCATCTGCCAACAGTGACACTTTACTTCTTCTTTTCCGATTTTGATTCCTTTTATTTCTTTTTCTTCTGTGATTGCTGTGGCTAGAACTTCCAAAACTATGTTGAATAATACTGGTGAGAGTGGGCAACCTTGTCTTGTTCCTGGTCTTAGTGGAAATGGTTTCAGTTTTTCACCATTGAGAACGATGCTGGCTGTGGGTTTGTCATATATGGCCTTTATTATGTTGAGGAAAGTTCCCTCTGTGCCTGCTTTCTGCAGGGTTTTTATCATAAATGGGTGTTGAATTTTGTCAAAAGCTTTCGCTGCATCTATTGAGATAATCATATGGTTTTTCTCCTTCAGTTTGTTAATATGGTGTATCACAATTGATTTGCATATATTGAAGAATTCCTGTGTTCCTGTGATAAACCCCAATCGATCATAATGTATGATCCTTTTAATGTGCTGTTGGATTCTGTTTGCTAGTATTTTGTTGAGGATTTTTCCATCTATGTTCCTCACTGATGTTGGCCTGTATGCATATATTGAAGAATCCTTGCATTCCTGGAATAAACCCCACTTGATCATGGTGTATGATCCTTTTATTTATTTATTTATTTATTTATTTAAAACTTATTTATTTATTTTTGGCTGTGTTGGGTCTTCGTTCCTGTGTGAGGGCTTTCTCTAGTTGCGGCGAGCGGGGGCCACTCTTCATCGCGGTGCGTGGGCCTTTCACTGTCTTGGCCTCTCGTTGCGGAGCACAGGCTCCTGACGCGCAGGCTCAGTAGTTGTGGCTCACGGGCCTAGTTGCTCCGCCGCATGTGGGATCTTCCCAGAGCAGGGCTCGAACCCGTGTCCCCTGCATTGCCAGGCAGAGTCTCAACCACTGCGCCACCAGGGAAGCCCAAGATTTTTGTAAAAAGCTTTCTCTGCATCTATTGAGATGATCATATGGTTTTTCTCCTTCAGTTTGTTGATATAGTGTATCACGTTGATTGGTTTGCATATATTGAAGAATCCTTGCATTCCTGGAATAAACCCACCTTGATCATGGTGTATGATCCTTTTAATGTGCTGTTGGATCCTGTTTGCTAGTATTTTTTTGAGGAGTGTTGCATCTATGTTCATCAGTGATTTTGACCTGCAGTTTTCTTTCTTTGTGACGTCTTTGTCTGGTTTGGATATCAGGTTGATGGTGGCTTCATAGAATGAGTTTGGGAGTGTTCCTCCCTCTGCTATCTTTTGGAAGAGTTTGAGAAGGATAGGTGTTAGCTCTTCGCTAAATATTTGATAGAATCTTCCTGTGAAGCCATCTGGTCCTGGGCTTTTGTTTCTTGGAAGATTTTTAATCACAGTTTCAATTTCAGTGCTTGTGATTGGTCTGTTCATATTTTAAATTTCTTCTTGGTTCAGTCTCGGCAGGTTGTGCTTTTCTAAGAATTTGTCCATTTCTTCCAGGTTGTCCATTTTATTGGCATAGAGTTGCTTGTCGTAATCTCTCATAGTTTTTTGTATTTCTGCAGTGTCAGTTGTTATGTCTCCTTTTTCATTTCTAATTCTATTGATTTGAGTCTTCTCCCTTTTTTTTCTTGATGAGTCCGGCTAATGGTTTATCAATTTTGTTTATCTTCTCAAAGAACCAGCTCTTAGTTTTATTGATCTTTGCTATAGTTTCCTTCATTTCTTTTTCATTTATTTCTCATTTGATCTTTATGATTTATTTCCTTCTGCTACATTTGGGGTTTTTTTGTTCTTCTTTCTCTAACTGCTTTAAGTGCAAGGTTAGGTTGTTTGTTTGAGATGTTTCCTGTTTCTTTTTTTTTTTTTTCTTTTTTTGGTGTTATGCGGGCGGGCCTCCCTCTGTTGCGGCCTCTCCCGTTGCGGGGCACAGGCTCCAGACGCGCAGGCTCATTGGCCATGGCTCACGGGCCCAGCCACTTCGCGGCACGTGGGATCTTCCCAGACTGGGGCGCGAACACGGTTCCCCTGCATCGGCAGGTGGACGCGCAACCACTGCGCCACCAGGGGTGTGTTTGTTGTTTTTACAGATCTTTTCCTCTAATTGATACCTAGTCTCATAGCGTTGTGGTCAGAAAAGATGCTTGATACGATTTCAATTTTCTTAAATTTACCAAGGCTAGATCTGTGACCCAATATATGATCTATCCTGGAGAATGTTCCATGAGCACTTGAGAAAAATGTGTATTCTGTTGTTTTTGAATGGTATGTCCTATAAATATCAATAAAGTCCATCTTGTGTAATGTATCATTTAAAGCTTGTGTTTACTTATTTATTGTCATTTTGGATGATCTGTCCATTGGTGAAATTTGGGTGTTAAAGTCCCCTAGTATGATTGTGTTACTGTCGATTTTCCCTTTTATGGCTGTTAGTATTTGCCTTATTATTGAGGTGTTCCTATGTTGTTTGCATAAATATTTACAATTGTCATATCTTCTTCATGGGTCGGTCCCTTGATCATTATGTAGTGTCCTTCTTTGTCTCTTGTAATAGTCTTTATTGTAATGTCTATTTTGTCTGATAAGAGAATTGCTACTCCAACTTCCTTCTGATTTCCATTTTACATGGAATATCTTTTTCCATCCCCTCACTTTCAGTCTGTATGTGTCTCTACGTCTGAAGTGGGTCTCTTGTAGACAGCATATATATGGGTCTTGTTTTTGTATCCATTCACCAGTCTCTCCATCTTGTGTAATGTATCATTTAAAGCTTGTGTTTCCTTATTTATTTTCATTTTGGATGATCTGTCCATTGGTGAAAGTGGGGTGTTAAAGTCCCCTACTATGATTGTGTTACTGTCGATTTCCCCTTTTATGGCTGTTAGTATTTGCCTTATGTATTGAGGTGCTCCTATGTTGGGTGCATAAATATTTACAATTGTTATATCTTCTTCATGGATCGATCCCTTGATCATTATATAGTGTCCTTCTTTGTCTCTTGTTATAGTTTTTACTTTAAAGTCTATTTTGTCTGATATGAGAATTGCTACTCCAGCTTTCTTCTGATTTCCATTTGCATGGAGTATCTTTTTCCATCCCCTCACTTTCAGTCTGTATGTGTCCCTAGGTCTGAAGTGGGTCTCTTGTAGACAGCATATATATGGGTCTTGTTTTTGTATCCATTCAGCCAGTCTGTGTCTTTTGGTGGGAGCATTTAATCCATTTACATTTAAGGTAATTATCGATATGTATGGTCCTATTACCATTTACTGAATTGTTTCGGGTTGTTCTTGTAGGTCTTTTCCTTCTCTTGTGTTTCTTGCCTAGAGAAGTTCCTTTAGCATTTGTTGTAAAGCTGGTTTGGTGGTGCTGAATTCTCTTAGCTTTTGCTTGTCTGTAAAGGTTTTAATTTCTCCATCAAATCTGAATGAGATCCTTGCTGGGTAGAGTAATCTTGGTTGTAGGTTTTTCTCCTTCATCACTTTAAATATGTCCTGCCACTCCCTTCTGGCTTGCAGAGTTTCTGCTGAAAGATCAGTTGTTAACCTTATGGGGATTCCCTTGTGTGTTATTAGTTGTTTTTCCCTTGCTGCTTTTAATATGTTTTCTTTGTATTTAATTTTTGATAGTTTGATTAGTTTGCGTCTTGGCGTGCTTCTCCTTGGGTTTATCCTGGATGGGACTCTCTGTGCTTCCTGGAGTTGATTAACTATTTTCTTTCCCATATTAGGGAAGTTTTCAACTATAATCTCTTCAAATATTTTCTCAGTCCCTTTCTTTTTCTCTTCTTCTTCTGGGACCCCTATAATTCGAATGTTGGTGCGTTTAATGTTGTCCCAGATGTCTCTGAGACTGTCCTTAGTTCTTTTCATTCATTTTTCTTTATTCTGCTCTGCAGTAGTTATTTTCATTATTTTATCATCCAGGTCACTTATCCGTTCTTCTGCCTCAGTTATTCTGCTATTGATCCCATCTAGAGTATTTTTAATTTCATTTATTGTGTTGCTCAACTTTGCTTGCTTCCTCTTTATTTCTTCTAGGTCCTTGTTAAATGTTTCTTGCAATTTGTCTATTCTATTTCCAAGATTTTGGATCATCTTTACTATCCTTATTCTGAATTCTGTTACAGGTAGACTGCCTATTTTCTCTTCATTTCTTAGGTCTGGTGGGTTTTTACCTTGCTTCTTCATCTGCTGTGTGTTTTTCTGTCTTTTCATTTTGCTTACTGTGTTTGGGGTCTCCTTTTGCAGGCTGCAGGTTCGTAGTTCCCGTTGTTTTTGGTGATTGTCCCCAGTGGCTAAGGCTGGTTCAGTGGGTTGAGTTGGTTTCCTGTTTGGGGGGACTAGTGCCTTTGTTCTGGTGAATGAGGCTGGATCTTGTCTTTCTGGTGGGCAGGTCCACGTCTAGTGTTGTGTTTTCGGATGTCGTAGCCTTATGATTTTAGGCAGCCTCTCTGCTAATGGATGGGGCTGTGTTCCTGTCTTGTTAGTTGTATGGCATAGGGTGTCCAGCACTGTAGCTTGCTGGTCATTGAGTGAAGCTGGGTGTTGGTGTTGAGATGGAGATCTCTGGGAGATTTTTGCCATTTGATATTACATGGAGCTGGGAGGTCTCTTGTGGACCAGTGTCCTGAAGTTGGTTCTCCCACCTCCGAGGCACAGCCCTGACGCCTTTGTTAACATAGTTAAGTCTCTCTCTCAGAACTAGCCCATTTAGCTCCAGGTTCCTTAGCACACCAGACGCACTTACACAGCATTAAAGAGCTTTACACAAGTGGAAGGTCACATCTTTATTTCTTATTGCAGGAATACAACTTCTGGAAACTTTATTTCTGTCAGAACCAGCTGTTCGGCCACATCCCGGGCGGGCTCCCACAGGTCAGTGGAGCGGGTTTGGCCCGGGTCTCCTCCTCCCTGAGGAGGGGCGACCAGCACCGTGCACAAAGCAGCCCTGGCGGGATCAGGGGGTCGGGGGTCGGTGGGGAGCTTGACTCGCAGTCACTTCCGAGGGTATGCTGAGCCCCCAGGGGTGGGGGCTGACTGGCCTCAGCACTCCCACGAGGGGGTGGTCAGGAAATAGGGACCCTGTCCCTGGGGCCCAGTGCGCTCCCGGGTCAGGTGGAGTCGCAGTGTGTCCGGTGCTGTGGACAGCTGAGGCACATTTTCTTTCCTATTGTTTTTATTTTTATTCGTTTGGCCACACTGCGTGGCTTGTGGTATCTTAGTTTCTCAACCAGGGACCGAACCTGGGTCCCTGGCAGTGAGAGCACCGAGTCCTAACCACTGGACCTCCAGGGAATTACCTCTGTTGTTTTTATATTCTCTATTTGATTTATTTCTGCTCTAGTCTTTATTATTTCTTTCCTTCTGCTATTTTTGGGTTTAGTTTGTTCTTTGTCTACTCTTGAGGTGAAAAGTAAGGTTGTTTATTTGAGATTGTCTAAGTTCAGGTTGCTCCATTAAAATACCATAGATTGGTGGCTTATAAACAAGAAATTTATTTTTCACACTTTTGAAGGCTGGGAAGTCTAAGATCAAAGTGTCAGGAAATTCACTGTCTGTTGAGGACCCACTTCCTGATTCATTGACAGCTGTCTTCTCACTGTATCCTTATATGGTGGATAGGCAGAGGGATTCCTCTGGGGTCTTTTTCATAAGGATACTAATTCTATTAATGAGCACCTGTATCTGAGCAATCACCATACCAGTATTTATTAATCCCTTCATATTAGCTTTCATACTTTAATATTTTAAGTTGGCACATATGATAGAAAAACTGAAGAGCAAGTGATTTCTTTTTTAGAGCTGGTGTGGTTTTTAAATGATTATTCAGAGCACATACTATCTTAATATAGTTAATTTCATTACGTGGTCTAAAAACATGTATAATTATGTAATGTAGTTGTCTTTTAATAAGTTTACTTTCAATTTTATTACTGTTTGAAATTGCATAAGAACTTCATGTGAGATTTTTCACTTTATAAAATTTCTGTGAATCAAAGATTTCACTTATAGTCATATGGGAAGGCCAGATATTGTATTCTATCCAAATTTCATTTAAGTAAACTTTATTTACTTTTGGATGACATTTCAAATGGCTGTTAGGTAATGTTTTAATTGCCAGCAAAGGCAGTTGCTTTTTTAAGTACATGAAGTGATTACACATGAATCATAGATTCATCGGATGTTAGCATTCAAATAGCCTTTAGGGGTAATCTTCTCCATTTTGCGAATCTTACAAATGAGAAACTGAAGAATCATATGCCTGGTAGCATAAAGAGATTATGAATGAATCAGACTTAAAACCAAAATCTCTTAATTTCTAGAAGAATTTTTGTCTTACTACATCATTTTAGGATTTTTTGTTCAGTCAGCATACTTTTATTATCTGTTTAACACTTGCTCACCTCTTTCGGGGATTCTGATGTAAGGACTCCTGAGAGAGGACAATCAAGAGAGAGAAACACAGGGATAGATAAAGCTGTCATTTTCTCTTTTTTCCTGGGCTTCTCTGTCATCAGGACATTCAAAACCAGCTGAAGTATTTTTTAATAGAAGTATAATTGGCATACAATATTATGCCAGTTTTTAATAAAATTGAAGTATAATTGGCATACAATATTATATTAGTTTCAGATCTACATCATAGTGATTTGATTTATGTACATTTTGAAATGGTCACCATGATAATCTAGTTAGGGTTTTTACCTTGCTTCTTCATCTGCTGTGTGTTTTTCTGTCTTTTCATTTTGCTTACTGTGTTTGGGGTCTCCTTTTGCAGGCTGCAGGTTCGTAGTTCCCGTTGTTTTTGGTGATTGTCCCCAGTGGCTAAGGCTGGTTCAGTGGGTTGAGTTGGTTTCCTGTTTGGGGGGACTAGTGCCTTTGTTCTGGTGAATGAGGCTGGATCTTGTCTTTCTGGTGGGCAGGTCCACGTCTAGTGTTGTGTTTTCGGATGTCGTAGCCTTATGATTTTAGGCAGCCTCTCTGCTAATGGATGGGGCTGTGTTCCTGTCTTGTTAGTTGTATGGCATAGGGTGTCCAGCACTGTAGCTTGCTGGTCATTGAGTGAAGCTGGGTGTTGGTGTTGAGATGGAGATCTCTGGGAGATTTTTGCCATTTGATATTACATGGAGCTGGGAGGTCTCTTGTGGACCAGTGTCCTGAAGTTGGTTCTCCCACCTCCGAGGCACAGCCCTGACGCCTTTGTTAACATAGTTAAGTCTCTCTCTCAGAACTAGCCCATTTAGCTCCAGGTTCCTTAGCACACCAGACGCACTTACACAGCATTAAAGAGCTTTACACAAGTGGAAGGTCACATCTTTATTTCTTATTGCAGGAATACAACTTCTGGAAACTTTATTTCTGTCAGAACCAGCTGTTCGGCCACATCCCGGGCGGGCTCCCACAGGTCAGTGGAGCGGGTTTGGCCCGGGTCTCCTCCTCCCTGAGGAGGGGCGACCAGCACCGTGCACAAAGCAGCCCTGGCGGGAGGGAGATCAGGGGGTCGGGGGTCGGTGGGGAGCTTGACTCGCAGTCACTTCCGAGGGTATGCTGAGCCCCCAGGGGTGGGGGCTGACTGGCCTCAGCACTCCCACGAGGGGGTGGTCAGGAAATAGGGACCCTGTCCCTGGGGCCCAGTGCGCTCCCGGGTCAGGTGGAGTCGCAGTGTGTCCGGTGCTGTGGACAGCTGAGGCACATTTTCTTTCCTATTGTTTTTATTTTTATTCGTTTGGCCACACTGCGTGGCTTGTGGTATCTTAGTTTCTCAACCAGGGACCGAACCTGGGTCCCTGGCAGTGAGAGCACCGAGTCCTAACCACTGGACCTCCAGGGAATTACCTCTGTTGTTTTTATATTCTCTATTTGATTTATTTCTGCTCTAGTCTTTATTATTTCTTTCCTTCTGCTATTTTTGGGTTTAGTTTGTTCTTTGTCTACTCTTGAGGTGAAAAGTAAGGTTGTTTATTTGAGATTGTCTAAGTTCAGGTTGCTCCATTAAAATACCATAGATTGGTGGCTTATAAACAAGAAATTTATTTTTCACACTTTTGAAGGCTGGGAAGTCTAAGATCAAAGTGTCAGGAAATTCACTGTCTGTTGAGGACCCACTTCCTGATTCATTGACAGCTGTCTTCTCACTGTATCCTTATATGGTGGATAGGCAGAGGGATTCCTCTGGGGTCTTTTTCATAAGGATACTAATTCTATTAATGAGCACCTGTATCTGAGCAATCACCATACCAGTATTTATTAATCCCTTCATATTAGCTTTCATACTTTAATATTTTAAGTTGGCACATATGATAGAAAAACTGAAGAGCAAGTGATTTCTTTTTTAGAGCTGGTGTGGTTTTTAAATGATTATTCAGAGCACATACTATCTTAATATAGTTAATTTCATTACGTGGTCTAAAAACATGTATAATTATGTAATGTAGTTGTCTTTTAATAAGTTTACTTTCAATTTTATTACTGTTTGAAATTGCATAAGAACTTCATGTGAGATTTTTCACTTTATAAAATTTCTGTGAATCAAAGATTTCACTTATAGTCATATGGGAAGGCCAGATATTGTATTCTATCCAAATTTCATTTAAGTAAACTTTATTTACTTTTGGATGACATTTCAAATGGCTGTTAGGTAATGTTTTAATTGCCAGCAAAGGCAGTTGCTTTTTTAAGTACATGAAGTGATTACACATGAATCATAGATTCATCGGATGTTAGCATTCAAATAGCCTTTAGGGGTAATCTTCTCCATTTTGCGAATCTTACAAATGAGAAACTGAAGAATCATATGCCTGGTAGCATAAAGAGATTATGAATGAATCAGACTTAAAACCAAAATCTCTTAATTTCTAGAAGAATTTTTGTCTTACTACATCATTTTAGGATTTTTTGTTCAGTCAGCATACTTTTATTATCTGTTTAACACTTGCTCACCTCTTTCGGGGATTCTGATGTAAGGACTCCTGAGAGAGGACAATCAAGAGAGAGAAACACAGGGATAGATAAAGCTGTCATTTTCTCTTTTTTCCTGGGCTTCTCTGTCATCAGGACATTCAAAACCAGCTGAAGTATTTTTTAATAGAAGTATAATTGGCATACAATATTATGCCAGTTTTTAATAAAATTGAAGTATAATTGGCATACAATATTATATTAGTTTCAGATCTACATCATAGTGATTTGATTTATGTACATTTTGAAATGGTCACCATGATAATCTAGTTATTATCTCTTACCATACAGTTATTACACTATTATGGACTATATTCCCTGTGCTGTGTATTACATCCCCGTAACTTATTTATTTTGTAACTGGAAGTTTATACTTCTTAATAATCCTGTTCAAATATTGCCCACTACCCAACCCCTGTTTCCCCTGGCAAGCACCAGTTTGTTTTCATGAATCTATGAGTATGTTTTTATTTTGTTCATTCACTTGTTTTTTAGATTTCACATATAAGTGAAATCATATGGTAGTTGTCTTTCTCTGACTTATTTCACTTAGCATAATTCTGTCTAAGTCCAATCCATGTTGTCACAAATGGCAAGATTTCATTCTTCTTTTGTGGCTGAATAATATTCAGTTGTGTATATATATAAAACACATTTTCTTTATTCATTCTTCTATTGATGGATACTTAGGTTGTTTCCATATCTTGGCTATTGTAAGTAATACTGCAATTAACATAGGCGTACATATATCTTTTCTAAGTAGTGTTTTCTTTGGATAAATACCCAGGAGTGGAATTGCTGGATCATATGGTAGTTCTATTTTTAATTTTTTGAGGAACCCCCATACTGTTTTCTATAGTGGCTGTACCAATTTAAATTCCCACCAATATTGCATGAGGGTTCCCTTTTCTCCCCATCCTTGCCAACACTTGTTATTTTTTTGTCTTTTTGATAATAGCCATTCTGACAGGTATGAGACGGTATTTCATTGTGGTTTTGATTTGCATTTTCCTGATAATTAGCGATGTCGAGAATCCTTTTTGTGCCTGTTGGCCATGTATATATCTTCGGAAAAATGTCTATTCATGTGTTCTGCTGATTTTTAAATTGTTTGCTTTTTTGATATTAAGTTGTGTAAGTTTTTTATCAATTTTGGATATTAACCCATTATCAGATAAATGATTTGGAAATATCTTCTCCCATTCAGTAGGTTGCCTTTTTTTTATGGTTTCCTTCACTGTGCAAAAACTCTTTACTTTGATGTAGTTCCATTTATTTATTTTTGCTTTTGTTGCCTTTGCTTGAGGAGATAAGACCAAAAAAATATTGCTGTGACCGATGTCAGAGAGCTTACTGCCTATGTTTTCTTCTAGGAGTTTTATGGTTTCAGTTCTTACATTCAAGTCTTTAATCCATTTCAAGTCAGTTTTTTTGGACGTTGTAAAAAATGGGTCCAGTTTCATTCTTTTGCATGTATCTGTCCAGTTTTCCCAATACTTTTTATTTGGAGAGACTGTCTTTTCTCCATTATATGCTCTTTCCTCCTTTGTCATAGATCAATTGACCACATATGCATGGGTTTGTTTCTGGTTCTTTATTTTGTTCCAATGATCTATGTGTCTGTTCTTATGCCAGTACCATACACTTTTAATTACTATGGCTTTATAGTATAGTTTCAAGTCTGGGAGCATGATGCCTCAGGTTTGTTCTTCTTTCTCAAGATTGCTTTGGCTATTCTGGGTCTTTTGTCATTCCTTACAGATTTTAGGATTGTTTGTTTTAGTTATGTGAAAAATACCATTGGTATTTTAATAGGAATTGCATTGAATCTATAGATCAGTTTGGGTAGTATGGACATTTTAGCAATATTAATTTTTCCAATTCATGAGAATGATATATCTTTTCATTTATTTGTTCCTTCTTCAGTTTTGTTTCATCAGTGTCTTATAGTTTTCAGAGTACAAGTCTTTCACCTCCTTGGTTAAATTTATTCATAGGTATTTTATTCTTTTTGATGCAGTTGTAAATGGGACTGTTTCCCTTTCTGATAACTCATTATTAGTGTATAGAAACACAACTGATTTCTATCTATTATTTTTATATCCTGCAACTTTACTGAATTCATTTATTCTAACAGTTTTTTGGAGGAGTCTTTAGGGTTTTCTATACAGTAAGTCCCCTACATATGAACGAGTTCCGTTCCAAGAGTGCATTCGTAAGTCCAATTTGTTTGTAAGTCCAACAGAGGTAGCCTGGGTACCCAGCTAACACAATTGGCTATGTAGTACTGTACTGTAATAGGTTTATATTACTTCTCACACAAATAATACATAAAAAACAAACAAACACAAAAGAGAAAGAAAACATTTTTAATCTTACAGTACAGTACCTTGAAAAGTACAGAAGTACAGTATAACAGATGGCATACAAGGGCTGGCATCAAGTGAACAGGCAAGAAGAGTTACTGACTGGAGGAGGGAGAGGAGGTGGGATATGGTAGAGCTGAAGGATCATCAGCAGTAGGAGACGGAGGGGAAGCTGCAATTTCACTCACACCTGACGTTTATGGCACAGGTTCTGCTTCCTTGCTGGAACCAGATACACGTTACTATCTTTGAAAGTTCGCAACTTGAAGGTTCATATGTAGGGCACTTACTATATATAATGGCTTGTCATCTGCAGATGGTAGCAGTTTTACTTCTTCCTTTCCAAATTGGAATCCTTTTGTTTCTTTTTGTTGACTAATTGCTGTAGCTAGGACTTCCAATACTATGTTCAATAAAAGTGACGATAGTGTGCATCCTTATCTTGTTCTGATCTGAGAGAAAAAGCTTTTAGCTTTTCTCCACTGAGTATGATGTTAGCTGTGGGTATGTTATAGATGGCTTTTATTATGTTGAGGTATATTATGCTATACCTACTGTGTTGAGAATTTTAATCATAAATGCATGTTGCATTTTGTCAAATGCTTTTTCTGTGTCTATTGAGATGATCATATGATTTTTATCCCTTGCGTAGTTAATGTGTATTATGTTGCTTGATTTACCCAGAAATAAACCCAGGCATGTATGGTCAACTACTACTCAACAGAGGTGCCAGAAATACACAATGGGGAAAGAATAATGTCTTCAGTAAATGATGTTGGGAAAACTGTATATTCACATGCAAAAGAATGAATTTAGGACCCTTATCTTACACCATACACAAAATTCAACTCAAAATGGATTAAACATAATAATTAACATCATAAAATTCCTAGATGAACACAGGAAAAAGCTCGTTGACATTGCTCTTGACAAAAAGTTTTTGAGTGTGACACCAAAAGCACAGGCAACAAAAGCAAAAATTAAAAATTGTCCTATATATGTTTTTTCTAAGAATTTTATAGTTCATATCCTTATAATTTGGTAATCAATCCATTTTGAGGTGTGTGTGTGTGTGTGTGTGTGTGTGTGTGTCATTTGTGTACAGCTAAGGAAGTGGTCCAATTCATTCTTTTGTATGTGGATATCCAGTTGCTCCAAGGCCATTTGTTGAAGAGTATTTTTTCTCCCATTTGTTTTTCTTGACACCCTTGTCAAAAATCAACTGACAGTAAACTTACTGGTTTATTTCTGACTTTCAGTTCTGTTCTGTTGAACTATATTTCTGTCTCTGCCAGTACCACCTTGTCTTTTTTTTTGTAGTTTTGTTAATTTGTTTTTACCTTGTCTTAATTACTATAGTTTTGTAGTAAATTTTGAAATCAAGAAATACGTTTTAATTTTCTTTTCAGGGACATCTGTTATTCATATGCTGGATCTTCTTTTCCTATATTCAGTTGCGTCACTTTTTCTTGAATCCTTTTTTGTCTCATTTATTTTGGGTTATTAATATTTTCTTCCTTTTTACCTTCTGCTTTTCTTAAGAGATTATTTGTTGAGTTTGTCCTTGTGTGTTTGCTCTTGTGTTCCTGTTAATTTGGGCTTTATTTCTGAAATTTTTAAAAATTTCTAATTCTTTAGTTCTTATTAAATTCTCATCTTATTCCTGAGTTTATCCAATTTTGATTTATGTTCTTTCATATTTTGTGTCTGTTTCTTAAAAATTTTAGCATATTTTGAGATAATTTCTGGTTTTGATCTGTTTTACAAGCGTGTTTTCTGTTGTGCTTTCCTTTTCTATAGCTCTGTCATTCTGGTCATTATTTTGTATTTTTTATGCTAATTTTGTATGGGGTTTGATCTTGATAGCTTTCTGTTGTTTGTTTTTATGTGAAGTTACTTTGCCTGAGCTTTTAGAAGGAAGTTTGGTTCAGCTAGGTTTTCTGACTACACAGAACTCCATTTTGTGTTTTTGTTACCTTTTTTTTCTGTGGTATCCTGTCTCTCTTCCCTACCCTTACTTTTGTCTGGGTCTTCTTTTTCTTTCTATTGTCCTTGTCCTGCCCAATTTTAATTACACTTAAAGCAGTTTGTCCTCATGGTGTCTTAAAAAGGAGACTTTGTTAGTCACTTTTGAGAGTTCATGGGATTAGACTGCTCCAGCTCCTTTAGAACTTATTATCCCAGACTGCTTGCATTCATCCACTATTGGAATTGACAAAAGCCCTTCCAATTTCACCTACTGTTCCTAATTTGGCCACTGTGTTTTCCAGTACTATATGTTTATTCTCCTGGTCTCAGGTCTGCATATGGTATCTGCTTATTACCATAGAATTGCTGTTACCATGCAGATCATGTTGCTGTTGTTGGTTTATCTCCTTGTGGTTGTATTATGAGGTTCAAGTGGGACTTCTTATGTCTTAGTTTTGTTGTATATATTGTGCATAAGTTCTGTTCTTTGTTTTGTATAGTTATCCTATCTGTTTGTAATGTGAGAATTCAAGATGAAAATATTATGCTTCTACTGCCCTGTTACCTCCTCCATCATGTGTTTTTTAACTATTTTTTCCTCTATTGTGGTTGTAAAAACACATAGCTTGAGATCCACCCTCTTAACAAATTTTTAAGTGTGCAGTACAATACTGTTAATTTTAAGCACAAAGTTTTATGAGAAATCTCCAAGACTTTTTCATTTTGCATAACTGAAACTTTATGCATGTTATCAGATTTCCATTTCTTCCTTCTCCCTGTCCATGGCAACCACCATTTTACTTTCTGCTTCTGTGAGTTTGACTACTTTAGATACCTCATATAAGTGGCATTATGCAGTGTTAGTCCTTTTGTGACTGGTTTATTTCACTTAGCATGATATCTTCCAGGTTTATTCATGTCACCACATATGACAAGATTTCTTTTTTTTTTCCATGCTATGTGGCTTGTGGGATCTTAGTTCCTCAACCAGGGATTGAACCTGGGCACTCAGCAGTGAAAGCATGGAGTCCTAACCACTGGACTGCCAGGGAATTTCCAAGATTTCTTTTTTAAGGATGAAAAATATTCCATTGTTTGGATGTATCGTCCCTTCTTTATCTAGTTATCCATTGATGAACAATTAGGTTGCTTCCTGAATTTTGGCTATCCCAAATAATGCTGCAGTGAATATGGGCATGCAAATATTTCTTCAAGTACCTGATTTCAATTCTTTTGGATAAATACTCGGATCTGGGATTGGTGGATCATATGGTAGTTTTATTTTGAATTTTTTGAGGAACCTTCATATAATTTTCTGTAGCAGCTGCACCATTTTACATTCCTACCAACAGTGCACAGGGTTCTAGTTCCTCCATATCTTCACCAACACTTGTTTTTTTTGTTTGTTTGTTTGCTTTTTTCATAATGGCCATCCTAAGAGGTGTGAAGTAATACTTTACCATGGTTCCAATTTGTATTTTTTTTCCTTCTCCTATTAATTTCTAATTTCAGTCTGTTTAGGTCAGGGAAGATACTTTGTATGATTTTAATCTTCTTAAATTTGTTAAGATCTGTATTGTGACCTAAGCAGTGATTTATCTTGGAGAAGGTTCTTTGTGCTCTTGAGAAGAATGTGTATTCTGGTGCTGTTACATGGAACATTTTCATTTGTCTGTTAGGTCCATTTGGTCTGTAGTGTTGTTCAGGTTCTCTCATTTCTTGTTGAATGTATATATGTTTTATCAATTATTGAAAGTGGGGTATTGAAGTCTCCTCCTATTAATGTGTTACCATGTATTTCTTCCTTCATTTCTGTCAAAGGTTTCTTTATATATATTAGGTTCTCTGATGTTGGGTACATATATATAACTGTTACATCTTCCTGGTGAATTGAAACTTTTATCATTATATTATGTCCTATTTTGTCTCTTGTGACTGTTTTTGAGTTAAAGTCTATTTGGTCTGATATGGTTACCGTTTTCATGGAATATATTTTTCTATCCTTTCACTTTTAGCCTATTTGTGTCTTTAAGTCTAAAGTGAGTTTCTTGTAAGACAGCATGTAGTTAGATACTGGTTTTTTGACCCATTTAGCTATTCTATGTCTTTTGGTTGGAGAATGTGTCCATTAAAATTTAAAGTAATTATTGATAGATAAGGATTTAACTATTGCCATTTTTGTTAATTGTGTTCTGTCTTATAGCTCTTTTGTCCCACTTTTCTTGCTTCCTTTGTGTTTGGTTGTTGTTGGGTTCTTTGGTAGTGGTATTCTTTGATTCTTCTCGTTTTCTTTTGTGTATCTTTTATAGGCATTTTCTTTGTGGTTATCAAGGAGCGTTCATAAAACATAATAGTACATTTTATGCTAATAACAACTTCACTTTGGTCACTTATAAAAACTCTAGTTTTACTCTCCTCCACACACCTTATATTATTGATATCACAGTTACATCTTTTTATAGTGTTTATTAAATATTTTTAGTTATAGTTATTGTTTATGGTTTTATTTTTTAACTCAAGTATTAGAAAAAGTGATCTTTGTACCACTTTTACATTGTTATGATATTCTTTATTTGTCTGTATATTTATTTTTACCATCTAGCTTCATACTTTCATATGCTTTTGTGTTGCTATTTAGTGTCCTTTTGTTTCAACTTGAAGGACTCCCTTTATCATACCTGTAAGTCAAATCTAACATTGACAAACTCCCTCAGCTTTTGTTTATCTGGAAGTCTTTATCTCTCTTTCATTTTTTGAAGTACATCTTTGTTGCATGTAATATTCTTGGTAGGCATTTTTTTTCTTTCATCAGTTTGAATATATCATTACACTCCCTTCTGATCTGTGAAGTTTCTGATGAGAAGTCCACTGTTAGTCTTGTTGGGGAATCCCTTTTATGTGATGAGTCACTTTAATCTTTCTGCTTTTAAAATTTTCCCTTTGAAAAAAAATCCCTCCTTGTCCTTGACTTTTGACAATTTGATTAGAATGTTGTCTTGGTGTGGATTTCTTTGGATTCATCTTTTTTGGTCCTTTTTAGGCTTCTTGAATCTGGTTGTCCATTTCCCTCCCCAGATTTGGGAAGTTTTCAGCTATTATCGTTAAATACCTTTCTCTCTTCTAGTTCTGAGAAGGGAACCTTTATGAACCTTTCTCTCTCACTTCTTGTTCTGAGACTCCCATAATATGAAGGGTGATTTGTTTTATGGTGTCACTTAAGTCCTTTAGGCTTTCTTCATTCTTTTTCCTTTTTACTCCTCTGACTGGGTAATTTTAAATGACCTTTCTTCATGTTGGCTAATTCTTTTTTCTATATGATTAAATTTGTTGTTGAACCCAGGCATTGAATTTTTTTAGTTCAGTTTTTGTATTATTCATTTTCAAAATTTGTTTCTTTTTCATATTTTCTCTCGATATTTTCGTTTTATTCATGCACAATTTTCCCAACCTCATTGAGCATTTTTGACAGTTATTTTGAACTTTTTGTTCAAAATATTCATATATCTTCATTTCATTAGTATCAGTTTCTGGAGCTTTATTTTGTCCCTTTGATTGGACCTTATTATCCTCTTTTCATGTTCCTTTTAGCTTTGCATCGATATCTGCACATTTGAAGAGACAGTCATATCTCCTAGTCTTTATGTACTGGCTCTGACAGGGAAAGACCTTCATCAGTCATCCCAGCTCAAAATTCAGGGGGCCTGTGGATGTATCTTATCTGGACTTGTGTTTGTAGATTTCTAATTAGAGGGATTTTTTGGTTTCTTTTTTTTCAGAACCTCATAATCTCTTGCATTCTCTGGTGTCGGTCTGCTGTATTGCTGGTTCTCTGAAACAGTAGCACATCATCAAGCTAGTTTATTGTTTTCAGCTGTCCCAGGTATTTATAATATACCAGGTCTAATCAGCACTCTCAGTCAGGCAAGACAGAAACCAGTCTCTTGTACAGCCCCCTGAAAGATCAGAATATTGAATGCATGCTCCACTCCTTTCTCTCCCTTCAAAGGTAGAAGCCTCGAGTTGTGTGCCTTCTAATCACACTGAGCGTGCCACCCACAGTAGGCTGCTTGCCACTTACTGTTATTCTCAGCAGTCCTCAGGTATCCAAACTATTCTGGTTCTGTCAGATCTTCAAGTGAAGAGACAGAAACTAGTCCGTTGGGCAGCACTCTGAACAGCTGGGATATTGAACACATGTTCCTTCCACTCCTCTCCCTCACTGTCAGGAGGGAAACCTCAAGTTGTGCGCCTGCTTCCAATCACACAAAGCCATGCCAACTGTAGTGACATTCTAGCCACTTTCCTTTGTTCATAGGTGTCCCCAGGCATCCAAACTGTTATGGTCCATCAGCATTCCAAGTAAGCTGAGAGAGAATCCAATAACTTGGGCAGCACTCTGTAATTCTGGGATGTGGGACTAATATTCCACTCCCTCTTTTCCCCCGAGGGAGAAGTTGCGTGCCTGGGTAATCTGTCTTGACACTGAGCTCTGCTGGGTTGGGGAAGGGGCTCATGTGGATAAAGTGAATTTGGTCATCTTGTTTCATTGCAGGTGTTCTCGACTTTGTCCCTGTCTGGGGTACTGCAGCTTCTTAATTCTAATGTGGAATTCTCATAAACATGTTTTGGTCCATATATTGTTATTAAATTAGTTTTTCTGTGGGAGAACGAGTGCTGGGATTTCCTTTTCTGACATCCTGTGACATCTTTAACTCTTTATTTAAGTAAAATATGTGTACAGAAAATAAAAAATTTCATAAGTATACAGCTTGATGATTCTTACAAACTGAACAAACTGATGTGAATCTGTGCCCATGATGCCATCATATTTGAAAGACAATTAGTTGTATATAAAACTTTAGGTTCAACATTCTATTCCTTCAGTGCTCAGTAATCTTACTCAATTGTACTTTTGCATCCAGTCTAACTTGTTGAAAACTCTGATGCCTTTTTATTTGTTTTTATAACATCTTTATTGGAGTATAATTGCTTTACAATGGTGTTAGTTTCTGCTTTATAACAAAGTGAATCAGTTATACTTATACATATGTCCCCATATCTCTTCCCTCTTGCATTTTCCTCCCTCCCACCCTCCCTATCCCACCCCTCTAGGTGGTCAAAAAGCACTGAGCTGATCTCCCTGTGCTGTGCGGCTGCTTCCCACTAGCTATCTATTTTACATTTGGTAGTGTACATATGTCCATGCCACTCTCACTTTGTCCCAGCTTACCCTTCCCCCTCCCCGTGTCCTCAAGTCCATTCTCTACTAGGTCTGCATCTTTATTCTGTCTTGCCACAGGTTCTTCATGACCATTTTTTTTAGACTCCATATGTATGTGTCAGCATATGGTATTTGTTTTTCTCTTTTTGACTTACTTCACTCTATAGGACAGTCTCTAGGTCCATCCACCTCACTACAAGTAACTCAGTTTTGTTCCTTCTATGGCTGAGTAATATTCCATTGTATATATGTGCCACATCTTCTTTATCCATTCATCTGTCGATGGACATTTATGTTGCTTCCATGTCCTGGCTATGGTAAATAGTGCTGCAGTGAACATTTTGGTACATGACTCTTTTTGAATTATGATTTTCTCACGGTATATGCCCAGTAGTGGGATTGCTGGGTGGTATGGTAGTTCTGTTTTTAGTATTTTAAGGAACGTCCATACTGTTCTTCATAGTGGCTGTATCAATTTACATTCTCACGAACAGTGCAGGAGGGTTCCCTTTTCTTCACACCCTCTCCAGCATTTATTTTCTGTAGATTTTTTGATGATGGCCATTCTGACTGGTGTGAGATGATATCTCATTGTAGTTTAGCTTTTAAGTTTCATTAGGTCCCATTTGTTTATTTTTGTTTTTATTTCCATTTCTCTAGGAGGTGGGTCAAAAAGCATCTTGCTGTGATTTATGTCATACAGTGTTCTGCCTATGTTTTCTTCTAATAGTTTGATGGTGTCTGGCCTTACATGTAGGTCTTTAATCCATTTCGAGTTTATTTTTGTGTATGATGTTAGGGAGTGTTCTAATTTCATTGTTTTACATGTAGCTGTCCAGTTTTCCCAGCACCACTT
>NC_041234.1:51965491-51973602 GCF_002837175.3 Physeter macrocephalus | reverse complement strand
CTTTCTAGTATAGTCTGAAGTCAGGGAGCCTGATTCCTCCAGCTCCGATTTTCTTTCTCAAGATTGCTTTGGCTATTTGGGGTCTTTTGTGTTTCCATACAAATTGTGAAATTTTTTGTTCTAGTTCAGTGAAAAATGACAGTGGCAGTTTGATAGGGATTGCATTGAATTTGTATATTGTTTGGGTAGTATAGTCATTTTCACAGTGCTGATTATTCCAGTCCAAGAACATGGTATGGTATATTTCTCCATCTATTTGTATCATCTTTAATTTCTTTCATCAGTGTCTTATAATTTTCTGCATACAGGTCTTTTGTCTCCTTAGGTAAGTTTATCCCTAGATATTTAATTCTTTTTGTTGCAATGGTAAATGGGAGTGTTTTCTTAATTTCACTTTCCTGTTTCATCTCTGATTGCTGTGGCTAAAACTTCCAACACTATGTTGAATAATACTGGTGAGAGTGGGCAACGTTGTCTTGTTCATGGTCTTAGTGGAAATGGTTTCTGTTTTTCACCATTAAGGACGATGTTGGCTGTGGGTTTGTCATATATGGCCTTTATTATGTTGAGGAAAGTTCCCTCTATGCCTACTTTCTGGAGGGTTTTTATCATAAATGGGTGTTGAATTTTGTCAAAAGCTTTCTCTGCATCTATGTAGATGATCATATGGTTTTTCTCCTTCAGTTTGTTAATATACTGTATCATGTTGATTGATTTGCATATATTGAAGAATCCTTGCATTCCTGGGGTAAACCGCACTTGACTATAGTGTATGATCCTTTTAATGTGCTGTTGGATTCTGTTTGCTAGTATTTCGTTGAGGATTTTTGCATTTGTGTTCATTAATGATATTGGCCTGTAGTTTTCTTAATTTGTGACATCTTTTTCTGGTTTTGGTATCAGGGTGATTGTGGCTTCATGGAATGAGTTTGGGAGTCATCCTCCCTCTGCTATATTTTGGAAGAGAAGGACAGGTGTTAGCTTTTCTCTAAATGTTTGATAGAATTCGCCTGTGAAGACATCTGGTCCTGGGCTGTTTTTTGTTGGAAGATTTTTTTGTTTTTTTTTTAACATCTCTATTGGAGTATAATTGCTTTACAATGGTGTGTTAGTTTCTGCTTTACAATAAAGTGAATCAGTTATACTTATACATATGTTCCCATATCTCTTCCCTCTTGTCTCCCTCCCTCCCACCCTCCCTATCCCACCCCTCTAAGTGGTCACAAACCACCTAGCTGATCTCCCTGTGCCATGTGGCTGCTTCCCACTAGCTATCCACCCTACGTTTGGTAGTGTATATATGTCCACGCCACTCTCTCACTTTGTCACAGCTTACCCTTCACCCTCCCCATATCCTCAAGTCCATGCTCTAGTAGGTCTGTGTTTTATTCCCATCCTACCCCTGGTCTCTTCATGACATTTTTTTTCTTATATTCCATATATATGTGTTAGCATAAAGTATTTGTTTATCTCCTTCTGACTTACTCCACTCTGTATAACAGACTCCAGGTCCATCCACCTCACTACAAATAACTTAGTTTCATTTCTTTTTATGGCTGAGTAATATTCCATTGTATATATGTGCCACATCTTCTTTATCCATTCATCTGTTGATGGACAGTTAGGTTGCTTCCATGTCCTGGCTATTGTAAATAGAGCCGCAATGCCGTCATCAAAAATATCTAGAAACAATAAATGCTGGACAGGTTGTGGAGTAAAGGGAACACTCTTGCATTGCTGGTGGGAATGTAAATTGATACAGCCACTATGGAGAACAGTATGGAGGTTCCTTAAAAAACTACAAATAGAACTACCATACGACCCCGCAATCCCACTACTGGGCATATACCCTGTGGAAACCATAATTCAAAAAGAGTCATGTACCAAAATATTGGAAGATTTTTAATTACAGTTTCAATTTTAGTGCTTGTGATTGGTCCGTTTATATTTTCTTTTTTCTTCCTGGTTCAGTCTCGGCAGGTTGTGCATTTCTAAGAATTTGTCCATTTCTTCCAGGTTGTCCAATTTGTTGACATATAGTTGCTTGTAGTATTCTCTCATGATCCTTTGTATTTCTGCAGTGTCAGTTGTTACTTCTCCTTTTTCATTTCTAATTCTGTTGGTTTGAGTCTTCTCCCTTTTTTTCATGATGATTCTGGCTAATGGTTAATCAGTTTTGTTTAACTTCTCAAAGAACTAGCTTTTAGTTTTATTGATCTTTGGTACTGTTTCCTTCATTTCTTTTTCATTTATTTCTGCTCTGATCTTTATGATTTCTTTCCTTCTGCTAACTTTGGGATATTTTTGTTCTTCTTTCTCTAATTGCTTTAGGTGTAAAGTTACGTTGTTTATTTGAGATGTTTCTTGTTTCTTAAGGTAGGATTGTATTGCTATAAACTTCCCTCTTAGAACTGCTTTTGCTGCATCCCATAGGTTTTGGTTCATTGTGTTTTCATTGTCATTTATCTTTTCCTGTAATTGATATCTAGTCTCATAGCGTTGTGGTCAGAAAAGATACTTGGTATGATTTCAATTTTCTTAAATTTGCCAAGGCTAGATTTGTGACCCAATATATGATCTATCCTGGAGAATGTTCCATGAGCACTTGAGAAAAATGTGTATTCTGTTGTTTTTGGATGGAATGTCCTATAAATATCAATTAAGTCCATCTTGTGTAATGTATCATTTAAAGCTTGTGTTTCCTTATTTATTTTCATTTTGGATGATCTGTCCATTGGTGAAAGTGGGGTGTTAAAGTCCCCTACTATGATTGTGTTACTGTCGATTTCCCCTTTTATGGCTGTTAGTATTTGCCTTATGTATTGAGGTGCTCCTATGTTGGGTGCATAAATATTTACAATTGTTATATCTTCTTCATGTATCGATCCCTTGATCATTATATAGTGTCCTTCTTTGTCTCTTGTTATAGTTTTTACTTTAAAGTCTATTTTGTCTGATATGAGAATTGCTATTCCAGCTTTCTTCTGATTTCCATTTGCATGGAATATCTCTTTCCATCCCCTCACTTTCAGTCTGTATGTGTCCCTAGGTCTGAAGTGGGTCTCTTGTAGACAGCATATATATGGGTCTTGTTTTTGTTTCCCTTCATCCAGTCTGTATGTTTTGGTTGGAGCATTTAATCCATTTACATTTAAGGTAATTATCGCTATGTATGTTCCTATTACCATTTTCTTAATTGTTTCCGGTTTGTTATTGTAGGTCTTTTCCTTCTCTTGTGTTTCCTGCCTAGAGTAGTTCCTTTAGCATTTGTGTAAAGCTGGTTTGGTGGTGCTGAATTTTCTTAGCTTTTGCTTGTCTGTAAAGGTTTTAATTTCTCTGTGAAATCTGAATGAGTTCCTTGCTGGGTAGAGTAATCTTGGTTGTAGACTTTTCTCCTTTATCCCTTTAAATATGTCCTGCCACTCCCTTTTGGCTTGTAGAGTGTCTGCTGAAAGATCAGCTGTTAACCTTATGGGGATTCCCATGTGTGTTATTTGTTGTTTTTCCCTTGCTGCTTTTAATATTTTTTCTTTGTAT
Organism: Physeter macrocephalus; assembly: GCF_002837175.3. NCBI lineage: Eukaryota > Metazoa > Chordata > Mammalia > Artiodactyla > Physeteridae > Physeter > Physeter macrocephalus. The sequence goes on along the minus strand of NC_041234.1, from coordinate 51,970,065 downwards.
TTAATTTTTGATAATTTGATTAATATGTGTCTTGACGTGTTTCTCCTTGGATTGATTTAACTTGTATGGGACTCTTGGTCTTCCTAGACTTGATTAACAATTTCTTTTCCCATATTAGGGAAGTTTCAACTATAATCTCTTCATATATTTCTCAGTCCCTTTCTTTTTCTCTTCTTCTGTCACCCCTATAATTCGAATGTTGGTGCTTTTAATGTTGTTTCTGAGGTCTCTGAGACTGTCCTCAATTCTTTGCATTCTTTTTTCTTTATTCTGCTCTGCAGTAGTTATTTCCAGATTTTTTCTTCCAGGTCACTTATCCGTTCTTCTGCCTCAGTTATTCTGCTATTGATCCCTTCTGGAGAATTTTTAATTTCATTTATTTTGTTGCTCATCATTGTTTGTTTGCTCTTTAGTTCTTCTTGGTTCTTGTTAAACGTTTCTTGTATTTTTTCCATTCTTTTTCCAAAATTTTGGATCATCTCTACTGTCATTATTCTGAATTGTTTTTCAGGTCGCCTGCCTATTTTCTCTTCCTTTTTTAGGTCTGGTGGGTTTTTGCCTTGCTCCTTCATCTGCTGTGTGTTTTCTTGTCTTCCCATTTTGCTTAACTTACTGTGTTTGGGGGTCTCGTTTTTGTAGGCTGCAGGTTCTTAGTTCCCGTTGTTTTTGGTATTTGTCCCCAGTAGCTAAGGTTTGTTCAGTGACTTGTGTAGGCTTCCTGGTGGAGAGGACTAATTCCTGTGTTCTGTTGGATGGGGCTGGATGTTGTCTTTCTGGTGGGCAGGTCCATGTCTGGTGGTGTGTTTTGGGTTGCCTGTGGCCTTATTATGATTTTAGGCAGCCTCTGTGCTAATGGATGGTGTTGTGTTCCTGTCTTAATAGTTGTTTGGCATAGGGTGTCCAGCAGTGTAGCTTCCTGGTCATTGAGTGGAGCTGGGTCTTGGCCTTGAGATGGAGATCTATGGGAGATTTTCTCCATTTGATATTATATGGAAGTGGGCGGTCTCTTGCAGACCAGTGTCCTGATCTTGGCTCTCCCACCTCAGAGGCAGAGCCTTGATGCCTTCCTGGAGCACCAAGAACCTGTCCTCCTCACAGCTCAGAATAAAAGGGAGGAAAAATTGATAGAAAGAAGAAAATAAAATGAAATAAAATAAAGTAAAATAAAATAGATATTAAAATAAAAAATAATTATCAAGAAAAAAAGTTTTTAACTAAAAGAAAAAGGACAGAATGAACCCTAGTACAAATGGTAAAAGCAAAGCTTTGCAGACAAAATCAGACACAGAAGCATACACATACACACTCATGAAAAGAGAAAAAGGGAAAAAATATATATATATATCATTGCTCCCAAAGTCCAGCTCCTTAATTTGGGATGATTTGTTGTCTGTTCTGGTATTCAACAGATGCAGGGTACATCAAGTTGATTGTGGAGATTTAATCCGCTGCTCCTGATGCTGCTGGGGAAATTTCCCTTTGTATTCTATGTTCGCACTGCTCCCGGGGTTTATCTTTGGATTTGGACCCGCCTCTGCATGTAGGTCACCTGAGGGTGTCTGTTCTTCCCTCAGACAGGACGGGGTTAAAGGAACAGCTGATTCCGGGCCTCTGGCTCACTCAGGCTGGGAGGAGGGAGGGGTACGGATGTGGGGTGAGCCTGCGGCAGCAGAGCCCAGCATGACGTTGCACCAGTCTGAGTCACGCCGTGCATTCTCCTGGGGAAGTTGTCCATGGATCCCTGGACCCTGGCAGTGGTGGGCTGCACAGGCTCCTGGGAGGGGAGGTGTGGATAGTGACCTGTGCTTGCACAGTGGCTTGTTGGTTGCTGCAGCAGCAGCCTTAGTGTCTCATGCCTGTCTCTGGGGTCCGTGCTGCTAGCCGCGGCTCCCACATGTTTCCTGAGCTCCTTTAATCAGTGCTCTGAATCCCCTCTCCTCTCGCATCAGGAAACAAAGAGGCAAGAAAAAGTCTCTTGTCTCTTAGGCAGCTCCAGATTTTTTCCCGGACTCCCTCTCGGATACCTGTGGCGCACTAGCCTCCGTCAGGCTGTGTTCATACAGCCAACCCCAGTCCTCTCCCTGGGATCCGACCAAAGCCTGAGCCTCAGCTCCCAGCCCCCACCGCCCTGGTGGGTGAGCAGACAATCCTTTTGGGCTGGTGAGTGCTGGTCGGCACTGATCCTCTGCTGGAGTCTTTCTCCTTTGCCCTCTGTATCCCTGTTGCTGCGCTCTCCTCCGTGGCTCCGAAGCTTCCCCCACTCCGCCACCCGCGGTCTCCACCTGCGAAGGGGCTTCCTAGTGTGTGGAAACGTTTCCTCCTTCACAGCTCACTCCCACTGGTGCAGGTCCCGTCCCTGTTCTTTTGTCTGTGTGTTTTCTTTTTTCTTTTGCCCTACCCAGGTACGTGGGGAGTTTCTTGCCTTTTGGGAAGTCTGAGGTCTTCTGCCAGCATTCAGTAGGTGTTCTGTAGGAGTTGTTGCACATGTAGATGTATTTCTGATGTATTTGTGGGGAGGAAGGTGATCTCTGCATCTTAGTCTTCCACCAACTTGAAGCTCCTCCCTGATTCTTTTTGCTTTATGTTATTTGGTTTTTTTGGATTCTTTTAGAATATGTCCTTTTAGTTTGATATTCCTAAGTTTGACAGTGAATATGCCTAGATGATAGTTTTTTATTTTTCCTTTTGGCACTCTGTGTACTCCTGTAATATGAGATCTTTCATCTTTAATCTTGGTGTATTTAATCTCTTATTTTTGTAAATATTTTTTCTCAACATTTTATTTTTTTCTTAGCATCATATTAAATAGATGTTAATATACTTTTGTGTTTATTTATCTTTTGTTACTTTAAAAATATAATATTGCTACTCTTTTAAAAATCCTTATTCTACCATGTACCTCCTGCCCCAGACTCTTCCTTCTTAGACTTTTATTATTTTTTTTAACATCTTTATAGGAGTATAATTGCTTTACAATGGTGTGTTAGTTTCTGCTGTATAACAAAGTAAATCCTCTATACATATACATTTAACCCCATTTCTCCTCCCTCTTGCATCTCCCTCCAACCTTCCCTATCCCACCTCTCTAGGTGGACATAAAGCATCGAGCTGATCTCCCTGTGCCACACAGCTGTTTCCCACTAGCTATCTGTTTTACATTTGGTAGTGTATATATGTCCATGCCACTGTCTCACTTCGTCCCAGCTTACCCTTCCCCCTCCCGGTGTCCTCAAGTCCATTCTCTACAGCTGCATCTTTATTCCTTTCCTGCCCCTAGGTTCTTCAGAACCTTTCTTTTTTTAGATTCTATATATGTGTGTTAGCATACACACATATGTGTTAGTATTTGTTTTTCTCTTTCTGACTTACTTCACTGTGTATGACAGTCTCTAGGTTCCCTGTTGCTGCGCTCTCCTCCGTGGCTCCGAAGCTTCCCCCACTCCGCCACCCGCGGTCTCCACCTGCGAAGGGGCTTCCTAGTGTGTGGAAACGTTTCCTCCTTCACAGCTCACTCCCACTGGTGCAGGTCCCGTCCCTGTTCTTTTGTCTGTGTGTTTTCTTTTTTCTTTTGCCCTACCCAGGTACGTGGGGAGTTTCTTGCCTTTTGGGAAGTCTGAGGTCTTCTGCCAGCATTCAGTAGGTGTTCTGTAGGAGTTGTTGCACATGTAGATGTATTTCTGATGTATTTGTGGGGAGGAAGGTGATCTCTGCATCTTAGTCTTCCACCAACTTGAAGCTCCTCCCTGATTCTTTTTGCTTTATGTTATTTGGTTTTTTTGGATTCTTTTAGAATATGTCCTTTTAGTTTGATATTCCTAAGTTTGACAGTGAATATGCCTAGATGATAGTTTTTTATTTTTCCTTTTGGCACTCTGTGTACTCCTGTAATATGAGATCTTTCATCTTTAATCTTGGTGTATTTAATCTCTTATTTTTGTAAATATTTTTTCTCAACATTTTATTTTTTTCTTAGCATCATATTAAATAGATGTTAATATACTTTTGTGTTTATTTATCTTTTGTTACTTTAAAAATATAATATTGCTACTCTTTTAAAAATCCTTATTCTACCATGTACCTCCTGCCCCAGACTCTTCCTTCTTAGACTTTTATTATTTTTTTTAACATCTTTATAGGAGTATAATTGCTTTACAATGGTGTGTTAGTTTCTGCTGTATAACAAAGTAAATCCTCTATACATATACATTTAACCCCATTTCTCCTCCCTCTTGCATCTCCCTCCAACCTTCCCTATCCCACCTCTCTAGGTGGACATAAAGCATCGAGCTGATCTCCCTGTGCCACACAGCTGTTTCCCACTAGCTATCTGTTTTACATTTGGTAGTGTATATATGTCCATGCCACTGTCTCACTTCGTCCCAGCTTACCCTTCCCCCTCCCGGTGTCCTCAAGTCCATTCTCTACAGCTGCATCTTTATTCCTTTCCTGCCCCTAGGTTCTTCAGAACCTTTCTTTTTTTAGATTCTATATATGTGTGTTAGCATACACACATATGTGTTAGTATTTGTTTTTCTCTTTCTGACTTACTTCACTGTGTATGACAGTCTCTAGGT